>NW_009729087.1:0-66731 GCF_000703405.1 Apaloderma vittatum | reverse complement strand
GTCGGTTACTGCAGGTAATTAGAAAAACAAAAATATGTGTCTTATTGGAAAGAACTCAAAATCAGGGCAAAACACCTCTACAAGTGCTTAGGGAGGCATTTAGCACGTATGTGTTGTACATATGTACTCAATACTCACCAAAGATTTAATTAAATTTATAAATACATACCTACCCAGCTTACAGATTGCTCTGCTCAGTGAAAAATAGTATTGTTAGATTTTTATTGTTACATCTAGATGCCACTGTGGTCACACTGAACTACAAACACCATGAAGCAGATGTGTGTTACTTATTCTAGAATGTAATTCAGCACAGAATTATGCTTCCATAGTATAACACACTGTCTGCACGGTTTGTTCCTCTACATTTTCTCTATATTTCAAGGAGACTGCTAGCTGAGTTATCTTGCTCTTTTCTTAGTCCTTGAACACCTCAGATTTTCCCAGTTGCACTGTAAGACCTCTGAATTACCGCCAACAATTTATGAAGCAGCAGAATGCTAAACACTTGCTGATCGTGTTTAAATTCCTCCCTAGCAAGAGGAGCGCAAACACGGTAATCACATTTAAATATGACACGTTTGAATTACACCAATCACTTCAGGACAATATCTCTCCCCAAAACAACTTAAAGAAAAGTCCAGTTGGAAAAGTCAACACCTTGAAAAAGAAATAGCAGCAACGCACCAGGACGCTCTGAGATGGAACTTTGTTCATCATCTCTATTCCAGCAGCTGCTGGAACGTGTCTTCTCTGAAGAAGTTACCCTTCCCAGCCTGTTCCAAGACCCATTATGACCTTCAGCTTGCAGAACCTAACACACATCAGCCATGTCAAGGTGAGCTGTGCCAGCCAGCATCAGGATCCACGCTGGTAAGTCTAATTATGGGCATTCAAATAGCAAATGAAATCCAGCATTTCTCTAGAATACTGACTTTCTGCTAAAAGGAGGAATATCACACTGAAACCCTTTTATTTGGATAGAGTAAGATTATGTTTGAAATTTACAATCTGCTGCCTTGTGTTCCTCTTCACTTTGAAAAAACAGACTCCATGGTAAACCATGCATCTTGCATACAGGCATCCAAGTAACGTTCTCCTCTCCCAGAGAAAACATTAACACATCAAGTGTTGACCACTGGGCCAACATAAAAGAACTAATCAGAGGGACTCTCAGCTTACAACTCTTCTGAAAGCAATGATGTCAAAATAAGCATTTTTGGTTTCCAGTGAAAGTAGATTCACACGTCAAATCCAAAGCTATTGAAAATGTTTTAAAATAGGGAGTTTTAATCAATTGAAATAATTGAAGTTTGAATAATTTGAAAAGTTTTGCTTTGAAATTCTCCTTCCAGAAAGCAAATCACATCAGCTAATACATCAATTGTCCTGTTGTTTTGCTGTAATTTTTTATATTTTGGTGGGAAAAGATGCACAACTTTTATCTTTAGACATGTCAGATGGGACAGTTACACTTTGCTAAAGAGCATAACATTTCTTTGGGCTCACTCACTGGTCATTCCTTCCTATTTAATTCTAAGTATTCTTCAAATTGTGCCTCATCATTTCCCGGAATACACATACAGCCTCTTTCATCCTTTACACCTAGCTCATACCGAACGCTACCAGAAACTCCAAGGATAAACTGGTACACTACCATCTCTCAGGGATTCAGAAACTAACTTAAGGTGACATATCCAGCGTGTAGAGCAGTGAACAAAAAGAGTGAGAGGCAAAGCGAGTCAGAATAATGGTCAAAGAAGCCCGTGGTCACGCAGACCAAGCTATGCACACATTGACTGTTAGTGTTTGAAAAGACAAATTTAAACTAAGGTCAGGTTGAAGTGATAGAGTATGACCATAACATTTGGTTCTGTGTGATCAGTTGCAAAATGTTTTATCACATACATTATTAATGGTAATTGCGTAGTCTTGATGCTTTGGAAGAATCACTATCACCCAGTGTGCTTCTTCAGACAACTGTCCTTGTCCAAGTATCATTTCTGTATTTCTGACAATGCACTGTCATTGTGCCACAATCGTGCCACAATTTTTTTTGCATGTCTCAGTCTCTGTAACTAAAAGCTCTAGCTCTTCACCTGGCCCACTAAAACATAGGGAAAAAATTGGGGTCCCATCAATACCCAAATAATAGGTGAAGTTGATTTAAGTATACTATTCTGAAAATCTTAACAGTCAAGGACTTAAGTTTACAACCATGATGAGATTCACAAGCCTGGAAGCCTATTCTGAAATACTCCCTTATAAATCCTTTCTACAAGTAAGAAATCATCTATTGCTCTGGAATAAAGTATTTCAACAGCCTTTCCATAGCAAGGTAGGATTTAACTGGCATGTGAAGGACATCATATAGCACGCTTGCCTGTGACAGAAGGAAAACAAGAAAGAGCCCTCAAGCTTTTCTTCCCTGGTAGGATATATACCAGAAACATAAAGATTTTTTTACTGCAAGAGTAGCTCTAATAGTTGGAAATATGACAAGCTTATGCATGTAACAGTATGATTTGCAAGAACTACTATGATAAATCCAACAAATTGCCCATAGCTTTGCAAACAGACCCTCTCTTAAAAGGGTGACAAATTTTCCTCAGCTTCAGTAGAGATTCCTCTTTTACTGAGACTAGAATTTTAGGGAAGCAGGCATAAGATATATTTAATGTAGGAAAGTTTAAGATTAGGTTATTTAATTATATTTTTTCTTCATTTTAATTAAATTTAATTTGCTAAGTAGATCTCACTTTTTATGAAAGTGTAAAAAAAATTGCTGCATCACCACAAAAATCTAATGTATATCTAATCTGCAGCTTTTGTTTGGACAAATGAACAGTTTCATGTATGGTTAGAGAGATTTTGTAAGTTTTCTCCCCTTACAGAACAGTAATTGTAATTTTACTATAATAAAAATAAAATCCCACAGTGAAAAGTATATGCCATGGAACAGCGAAAGAACCAAAATAAAAAAGACTTCATAACTACCAAGGCAAACTAACTGAAACTTTCAGTTTCACTAATCTTGTGCATTACTTTTAATTATGTTAGGTAAACATGTATCAGAAAAATGTCTAGTGTTCAATTAACAGTGTTCAAAGTAACAAAATTTAGGAGGAAATGCTCTTTGATAGCACCCAGAGATTACTACTGATGTGATTAAGTCTCTAGCTGTTCAGAACTGTTCTATCTAGCATTATTGAGAAAAATTCATTGTATATAATGACACATTCCCACCATCAGAGCACCTCATAGTTACACTTCACCAGGGCTGTATTGCCAGTATTCCAAACAAAACTAACTGAAATATCGTGCAATTATGCTGTGTTTTCTTAGTGATTATGCCAAACATGCTTTGCAATGCATTTAAATAGACTGCATTGCAGTTGCTCTTGAAAATACAAATGCATCCAAATACAAACTATCGCTGAAGAAAGATGCTTGCACATAGGAAAAAATATCATGGAAATAAAACAAGGTTCAGAAACTAGTAAGATAAATTAGAATTTCTCTTGCAAAAACATGAAGAGACAGGAACTGCGTTTTACATACAAGCAGGATAATTTTATATTGTACTGACCTTAAATGATATGTATAGATATATAAAAGTATAAGGAGGAAAAACATACATTCATTAGGTTTAGCCTTTGTAATAAAGGGTGACTGAATTTAACTGAAATCATCAGGAGCTCACCATGAGAATTCACTACCAAATATTATAATTTCTTTCTTTGTATGCATCCATGATACAGATCAGCTCCTCATACGGTTAAAATACCCCTGTGGCGTAAAGAACCTGATGTCACTCTAAGTCATTTCCCTCATCTGGGTCAGTTTCAGAATTTTCTCCTTATGCAAAATTATCGCTGTGTTTTTAGAATGCCAGCTTTTTCTCAGAGAGGTCTGTCGGGTTCATTAACACTTTCAGATGATGTGGACCATTCTCAATCTCAAAACCCCAAATACACTTTCCGTGTATCTACCCATCATTTCTGTTATGAACTTGAGCTACGCAAACATTCCTATTATCATGTTAATCCACCAGCATCCGGTCCAAGTGAAATCTTGAGCAGTATTTAAACAAAAATATTCAAATAAAAATATTTTCCAAGTACTACTAAACATTACAGCTTCGCAGTCCCAGGCTTGGAAGAGCAAGTTTGTTTCTAGGGAAGCAAGAAAAAATAAAGAAAAAAAAATCACAGACAACAAATACTGAAGCCTAATTATTCACTACATGTATTTATTTAAATTGGAAATATGATCTATCGTATGAAAAACAAGTGGGGGTTTTCCTGATTTTAATCTGTCCAATGCTAGTGTTCACTTATAAGATGTTTAAATCTTCCAGATGAGGCAGTGTCCAACAGCTTATTGTCAGTACATCTGTAGCTTTGCTTAGAATATAAAAAAGCACAATTTTCAGAACTGCACCAAAACAGGATATCTAATACAGAGTTTATAGAGAAATTGCAGGCAGAAGTCTCAGAGGAGAATGAAGAAAATGACTGGACTGTGGAAGAACAAAACTAATAATAATGAGGAACTTTACATATGTCTAGAGTAAGCTGAAGATTTATGTTAAACTGTATGGTTATGTTATTTGTCTTGTGAGGGAGAAGAATTATGAATGCTTTATTGTTTTGCTACATAAACCATCTCTGTGACTTTAATATTCAATGCTGAAATGTAGCATCAGTTAAATGGCCCATAGAGACAAAGAAACAAATATCTGCTCCCTTTGCAGTATGGAGAGGACAATCAGAACACACAGTGAAAAGGGGCCAATTAAACAAGAAGTGGGAAGAGAAAAGGCTGTGGCTTCTTACCCCAGTAAAGTTTCTTAGAAGAAAGACTCACATCACATCACAGAGATAACCCCATGAGCCAGAAAGAGCAGTTCCTGAATCTTAGCACTCTGTATGTCAGTAGCCCTGGAACCTCTGTGCACAGGCATAAATTCAAACAGTCTAAGAAATGCTTGAAATTGCTAAACCCCATCAAATTACACCTGCAAGAAGAATGGAGGAGCAGCAGCCTCTTTGCTTCCGTCAATACAGATCCTAGAGTGAGGTAACCTGGCCTAGGAGTCTGCACACCAGCAGGTAAACCTGTTCCATACAGGGAAGAAAATCTGCACTGATCTTCCTGTGCCAGACACGTCAGTTGTACTGCCAGACTCTGCTGGCAGGAAAGGAGCAGATGCTGCATTCTGGTGGTCTGGCAGAAACACAAGGCTCTGCCCGCAGCATTGGGAGTTGGGTAGCTGTACAGGAAAGATACTGTTACATAGCAAACACCAGAAATATGTTCAATGCAGGCAGCTGGCATCATTAATTTATACTCTTAATGAACTCTAGAAAAACAAGGTACCGGGGTGACTTAAGCAGCGAAATGGCTGCCATCCATTTAATTTTCATGCTCACATTTCCCCATAAACTGCTGTCCTTTGGCCAACCGTTTTTTATTTTGTTGTCATCTCTTCTACAGTGTTAAATTCCACACTGGCTTACAAGCTTGCTCCCTTGGCTTACCAGTGTGCTCAGGATACAGGGATCTAACTGCACAGATAGTCAGCCAGGATTGCATGTTAAGGACATTTCAACACTGTGCGACGATGCAGCATGCTGTGCTACCTCAGCTAATTCTAACATAAATTTCGTTCCAGAACTGGAGACATAGCACTATCAGGATGGCACTGCCCTGGGATAGCACATTGGGTCTACTGGATGCGGTCTACTGCTTCTAGGATGCAGATACTGCACAAAACCAGGCTTTGCTGTGTAGACCTGGCAGCTATCCTCCAGTCAGCCTAGGAAAGAATCTAAGGGTGCATCCAGTGTAGACTTCCCCAAAATGCTGGTGTGTCTATCAGATCCACCAGGCTATGCTAAATCCTGGTGATCTATCCTACCACCTCTACAACAGGTGAGTCCCTTCGCTGAATCAACTTCACCCAGTCAGATAAACTCTCTGAGAGTGGTAAATTCTGGCAAAGTTAGGAATTGTAGAATACTCGACTGTGTAACTTCATGAACCCTGGAAGTTCCATCACCATGATTTCAGGCACATTTTACTGAAATAACTTGTATTTGTTGCAACATTTCTACACAAACCATAGAATAACAGAACAGAATGTTTTACCTTACAGCCAGTATATAGAAGATAATATTATTTTTTTTTTTGCATAGACCTGTGTCATTTTTACTTATTTTGAGAAGAAGAGTGCTTCGGGGAAAAAAAAAGTATTTTCTAAAAACTATGACCTTACTAAAAGAAATGAAACAGTTTACATACAACTGAAGCAAAATATATATTAATTTATTGAAAAAAGGGAGAGAAATGTGCTCATTAGTACTTGGGCTGATGGACTAAAATAATGCATTTAAATAAAAGCAATAAGATTTATATTGAACATTAAGATAAGCTTTCCAAAGGTAAAGTTAACATATCACTGAATTAGAACGGCTGGTCATTGCAGAATTTCTCCTACCAGCACTTTTAAAAACAAGTAAATTGTGCTTAAGTGTTCTTAAATTCTATCAGGAATTATCTACATAGCTACTAAGTCTGGCCTGCAGACGACTGGATCAAATTGCCTTTCAAAGCATATTCTAGTCCTTGATTGTGGTTTTCTTAAACTATCTGTAGTGGGTTTGCATGGCAAGGTTTTGATGAGGGGGCAGCTACGGGCTGACTGCTGTGAGAATCCAGCAGCCAGCCCAGCACCCAACAACGTTCAAAGATATATGTTCTAGATCCTCTTTTGAATCTTACAGAAGTGGACTTAGACTGACTCTTTACTTCATTGTCCTCATCTTAATGGGTTTGTCCCCACTAATCCTCATCTGCTCCCTCAAGAGGGCTCCTTTAACAGCTCAATTGTAGGAGGGGAGGGCCCATCTTTACAGCTTTAAGATACTGTAACCCCAGTGCTGTGTCAAAGAGTTGGAAAAGCTCAGTGGCACAAAAAATATTGCTCCCTAGAAGAAAAAAAGATTACAGTCCATTTTAAAAGTGAATAACTTGTATTAAAAGATGATAGCACAGTCTGAATTGAGACTTTTCACATCTTCACCATTTCACTGCAAAATTTACAAAATGTAGCTTCCTGCAGCCCAGGTTTTGGTGGGTTTAGTACTTGCTTTGTGACTTTGGCCTGCATAGTTTTTGCACAGGAATGTTAAATATTTTTATCAGCTAGTAGTGTTCCTAGTATTGCTGTTGTAGGGTGCTTTATGGCTGGGTTTAGGGACAAATATCATGCAAGGGGAAGAAAACAGTGATAGGTGAAGTGATTTTCCACATTGACTTTATCCATGGAAAGGATTATCTTTAGCAATTAAATTTTTTTCTTCCAGTAATGCATGATACCCCAATGAGACAGAAAAAGTAGGTCGACTCATTATCCCAGCTGCACTGACTCAGCAGAACTCTTACCATTTTCCTACAACTAAAACAGGCACTGCGCAGGGAAACTCATACAAATTAGGATAGAAATATCAACATTGCATAGGTCAGCAAAAGCATACGTTGTTTAGATAAAACATATTCAGAAGTGGCTGGTAACTTCAAGCTGCATGTTGAAACCTCAAAGCACAGATAACCTCGCTTTACAGCCCTTGCTTCCTTTTTCAGTATTCTGAAATGAACTCAGAGCTCATGAAAGATTTTGGACAGTCAGCTCTGGATACCAAAGCGTTCCAGCTGCAGGCAGTAGCAACTCAAGCTTCCCTATGCTGGCCTGCCAGTTCTGCCTGACTTGGAAAGACCACATGTCCAGATCACAAAGTATTTCAGTCTCTCATCAAGCCACTGGGCTCTCAGTAGCAGCTGACAGAAGGATACTCACAGTGGTAGCCTTTGAGATGACAGCCATTGGCAAATGGAAGGCGATCATTCAAATTGCCTTCAGACTGATTTCACATGATGTGAGCAATACCCCAAGGGCACCAAGGCAAAATACACACTGAAATCTCTAGAAGGCCTTCTCTTTTGGTCTTCATGACTCTCTAAATTATTTTCTCAGGACTACAATATTAACTCTTGAATTCCTCAATATAAAACACATTTTGTTGTATGGCTATCATAGCTCCCAGTCTCAAAGGAAAGCTGGTATAGAGTCCATCAGAGCTAGGTTGTTTCTTGTCACACTGCAAGTCTGAAACCCTATTTCCAGTTTTGTAGCACTCTAAGTAGTAGAAATAGAAGGAAATTCCCTGTATTCCCTTGAGATCTTTCATTGTTCTTCTTCCATCAGACACGGCAGGGGGGTTGGGTTAGATGATCTCTAAAGTCCCTTCCAACCTAAGCCATTCTGTGATTCCATGGTTCTATGGTAAAACAAGGTCCTCTTAATCTTTGTTAAGATGTAGCAATGTGGTTCTCAAAGGGACTCAGTTTTGCCATGATGTTGTTAAAAAGCTCTAATACTGGGTATGCTGGAGCACTGGGATAAATTCTGGAAAACATATGGCCCAGTCTTCACTGTTGAGCTGTGAGTTAACTAAATGTTCTAAAGCAGCTTAGAACTGCACTACCTAAAATCCCTTAAATTCTTCTCGTTACCAAACCTGAGATTCCCAGAGGAATCTAATAATATATAGCTACCAAACTACATAAAAAGTAGCTACTGAGATGGAGGGGTGGTGTCATACGGTGTCACTGAAATGCAGAGGTGCTCCACTCTTGCTCTGAACTCCAGATGCAATTTAACACTTCCACGTAAGGAAAAAAAAAAAGAAAAGAAAAGAGAAGCTGTAACTTTTCATTGCTATATAACCACATTGTACTTCAGAGCTATTAGAAACAGCTGTCAACAGAGGCTGGGAGCCAAACAGCCATTGGTCAGTTCTGCAGAAAGGACCCAAGGATCCTGCTGGATTACAAGGTGAACATGCCTGTGCTGTGCTACCAGAGTATCACCAGCAGGCACTCGTAAGATTGCACATGGAATACCATATCTAGTTTTGGTCACCCCCGGTACAAGACAGACATCTATAAACTTGAGGGAGTCTGGCAACTGGCTAAAAGATATTTAAGGACTGAATGTCATTACATAAATTAAAATATACTAAGTAAAGTATAAATGAACTTTTGAAAGGTCCAATCCTGATACACTCATTGGCTTTAGCTACAGAAAATGGTTTGGCTTCAAATCTGCTGCTTAGAAAGCCGCTTCTTCAAAAGTGGCAGGAAAAAAAAGAAGTAGTTCATACATTATATATGGCACACCTGTGCAACCGAAAAAGCACAAAGTAAGTTTGTTGCCCTGGAAAGTTAGAAGCCAATAAAGTATTTAGGAAGGGGAAAGACTCTCTTCCATTAAATGAACTACTGTCCTAAGGGGCTAATCTGAAAGAGCTCAAAGGCACAGAAGGAGCCAAAAGAATGAATGCAGAGACTAAAAGTCATAAAGGAAAAGGTGAAAGAAAAAAAAACCTAGAAGAATGGATCTGGAGGAAAAGAGGGAGTTATAGAACAACAGGAACAATGCGAGAAGAGCTGCTTCAGAGTTCTGCAAATAGCACACAGCTGGGCATGCATAAGTATTTTTTATGCTAAAGGTGCAAAATAATAGCTTTCCAGGGAAAGAATAAGGAAAAAAAATAATTACAAGCACAGTTAGTACATGTAAGCTAATTAACCTTTTGCCTTCTTTTGAAACTTTAGAAAACTATTAAGAAGCAAGAAAGAATTCTACAAAAAGCTGTACTCTGGAACATTAATATTGTTAAAAATACTTGTTACACACTGCCCTTTAAACAAGGTTGAGGAAATATTTACAAAATCTAAATTCTTTATGAATAAAAAATTGAAATTTGTTGTTACAGAAAAGGTCACTGTTAGGGAATTATTTTGTATGGGAAACAGCAGTGAAGAAATATCTACTTATCCAAATTCATCAGCAAACTTCCACTCACAGAAAAACACATCACTCATTTCTCAGAATCACAAGGAGACGTTGTCCATGTAAATATGAAGAGTCAGCTGGAACAGTTGAGAAATATGAAAGAATGGATAACTGTAACGGAGTTGTGCTTACTCGTTCCCAGACAGGTTCAAAATTACTTTGACTGATTGAATGTTTTGCATGCCAAAAAACTCACTCGGAAGGACTGAACGAGAGGAAACTGAGGAGCAACAACTAACTCTTAATGACAGCACTGATGTATGTGGAATGACAATTCTAGAATAGTTCATCTTTTCTCTCAAGCCACAGTGCAATTTATTCAATCTGCAAACACAGTTGCTTCCCTGTAGGATCATAGAATTGTCAGAGTTGGAAGGGACCTTAAAGATCACCTTAGTTCCAACCCCCCTGCCATGGGCAGGGACATCCCCCATTAGATGAGGCTGGTCAGAGCCCCATCCAGCCTGTTCTTAAAGACTTCCAGGGATGTGGCTTCCACCTCTCTGGGCAATCTGTGCCAGGGTCTCACCACCCTCATGGGGAAGAACTTCTTCCTAACTTCCAATCTGAACCGACTCACCTCTAGTTTTAATCTATTCCCTCTATGTATGTTTTATGTTTATGTAGAGAGTAGGAGTGAAAAAGTCACATTCCAGTCACCTAAATATGGAACTATTTCAGTGTTTCACTAGTAAAGTTAACTGTTTCATATGCAAGCAACTTTCCTTTCATAAGTTTCAGTTAAGCTCATCAGCAAGCTTTAAGTCTGCAAAGAATCTGCTAAACTGTGTTTGTTTAATAAATACTCGCATTTCTTATTTTCACTCCTGTCATGTGCAGGTCTTTTCAGAAAGAAAGCCTGTGACTGTGGTGTGCCAGTACTGATACCCTGTTGAAGCATACTAGTATAGACTGCTTACAGCTAAAGAACAGGCTTATTTTCAGAATACAGTCTGTCACTAGTGGTTCTCGGTTCCTGTTTGATGTATTGTGCCGTTCTCTGTTAAATGCTCTTACTGTTAGCAAATTCTTGTTCTATAGGCATGTTGGACACAGCAGAGTTATATTTACACAGAGAATAAAAGCACAAAAAAAAAATCCATGACACTTAAGAAAGACTACCCTTAATTCTAAGTAATTAAATATAGGATTTATTTCATTAACAAAACTACAAGTACAAAGACAAAACTACCTTCTCCTCAGTGTAACTTTCCTTCGTTTATGCTAGGGGAAATTAAGACAACCAGCACAAAGCACAGTGACTTTACCTGGTGCTGTTAGTGGAAGTTCCCCATACAAAAAGAGAATTCCTTGCTAAGTCTACCATGAAGATGAAGAAAAATAGCTACATGTGCATCTGGCTGATTGTTTGCCATTATTTGTATTAATAATTTCTCCTTAGCAAATAATTAGACTGTCTATTGCCAAGAAGCACCTTCCTATTTCTAGACATGACCTGCCTTTTCCTCACTGTGCTCCTCATTTAATGCTGCTGGCTTAGCAACACTGTATCTAAGCTTCTCGTTGACTGGACTAGACTACTGTTACTATTATTACTACAGTACTAGAGCTTCCCAGATTCAGATTCTCGAGGTGCAGAGACCATCAACCTGACATCATACAGGGTAATACAGGGTACTGCGAAGTGTCATCATTGCTCCAGCTTGATTTATGACACATCTTTTAAAAGGAAATTACCTCTTCACTGGCACAGTGGAAGCCCTGAATATAGCAAGTTATGTTTTGGAAACTGAAAGGAGAAAATGAAGACATTTTTCTGGATAACTTGAAAAGCAATAATTACGACTTTTTTATTAGCAAGGAAAGCATAAAATTATCTGTGCCAATTTACAATTATATTCATCTCAGTGACAGGTATTCTTATCTGTTTTCTAGTACATTGACCAAAATATATGGTGGCAGCAGTACATTTTAAAAACCACAGGTAAACCAGAGTAGAGTTGACAAATTGACAAGAAGCTGGGCTTAGGCTTATGCATGAATTTTCATTTCCACTTAGTGAAAGCTTTGCATTAGTTAGCTATATGAAGGAGCTCAGATTTCACCAAAATCCCATGCATCTATCTATCTCTGTACACCTGGAGGTATGCAATCTAACACTAATAGAAAAACTGGTCTGACACCATCAGAAGTAGATATCATGTCAAAATAATCTACCTGTTCAAGCTACCACTCTCTGTAACGAAAAGTTTAGCACTCAGAGAAAGGAGAGTAAGATGGGAAACTGATTTTATTGCATTAGGCTATTAACAAGTTACCAAGTTGTTTCACTCAGATATAACATGCCAGTTATATTTACAGCTCTCCAAGAATTAACTCTCTTAACTCTCTTTTCTAAAATGTTTTGTGATCCTCCTTTGAAATAGCTGGGCAAATGCAAGTTATCATGCATGGACTGAGAACAGTTCAACAGAAAAAAATATGTTTGTATGTCCTCCATCTAACTAAAGTCTGCAGCTTTCTTCTCTAGACTTGAACTACTCATACATAAATAACGTTACCAGGCAGAAAATCCTTTCAAAAGAAGTGATCAGTAGGAGATAAGATACAACTAAAAAAAGTCAGACAGTTATAATCTAGGACACAGAGAACAGAAACCTTACCTCTGACTCACATAATATCTGCAATCCATGGGAGAAGCTCATTTTACCAAAAAGCGTAAGAAAAGTTTCTGATGTTACCCATCAGGATTTAAGCACAGTAAAAAACAAATATACTTAGAGGAAATAACTCTGAAAAACTGCTCTTTATTTCACACTTATCCTCATAGTGGACTCTTAATCACAATTCCTGTTTATTCATGTCAAATACATCAGCACAAATTGACAAACCACCGTGAAAAGGAATAGAACTGTTCCAAGTTAAGACTGAGATACACACATGAGTGATGCTAGGGGCATAAAAGTTAGCCAACCTCTGCCCCAGTCAGCACTCTTATAGCTTTTATATGTACTCACATTATATATATTGACCCGCATCACAGCAAAAGCATCAAAGAATACATTTTCCTGTAATAGTATGTGTGTTATACACATTTATTACAGCAAAAGCATAATTGTGAAGTTTAAGTTTTACATTAAAAACCATTTTTACTGTGACATGAAGTAGAGACTGAAAAATGACAATAAAATGGAAGTATGAAAATAACATCCTTGTAGAAGGAGGATAGTTGTTTTGCTTTGTTTTTCTTGAATTTGGGTTCTATTTATATCTTTCTCTCCTTTTCACATTGGTTAACTCTACTGTTTTTTCTAACTATAATTATTTATTGTAGAGGCCTGAAAAACATGCATCAAAATAGCTTCTGTGTGGATAAATAACAAATTCGATTTTAGTATTCTCCTGGAAATACAAACATTTTTATATTTAAAAATTCTTAACTCCTTTTTAAAAAACCACTACTGCTCTGACGAATTCACAAAAGCCACAAAGATGTTTGGAGGAAAAAAGCATTCAGACTTTTCACAAGGTATTTTGAGAATGGCAAAATATTCCATGCCTCCATGAAGTTATATAGTATCATAAAATTGCAAAACCTGTAATTTGCTATTCCCTTCCACCAATGTGTCGGTTCCGCAGTGCATTTAGAATCTTTTATGTATGCTATTAACCAAGTCTTAGATGTTATTTATATGGAATATGTGAATATGAAATATTCATTTTTAACCTGAAAATGTATAAAGTATGCAAATATAATATATAAGCATATTTTCCATTTAGAATTTCAATTTTATGCTGATTTGCATAGTTCAATGAAAGAAAAAAATTCAGTTTATTACAACGATTCATTATTAATTTTTAGCCTTAGGCTTGCTAAGGATAGCCAGACCAGCTATTTGACCATTCAGAGTGTCAAGTGAATGTTTAAGATTGTTTAATCTAATCTGAAGAACTAAATACTATATTGTGGAATTCTTCAGTATTTAGAGACACATCTTACCTGACAGTCAAGTGCACCCATGTATTTTTTTTATATTTTTTCTATTTTTTCTATTTTTTTAATTGTTGTGGATTTCAAAAATAGTGATTCTTAACATCATTTTTCACAACAAAAGCTTTCCTTGCCAAACATTTTCCTAACAAGCCATATGCTAGGCATTCTACTGAACATGCCCATTCCTGGGTTCTCTTTGGGAACACTCAGATTTATGGTGAAATCAGTACAACTGCAAACTGTTAGACATCTCTAGCCTTGCCATTTCAGTGTCATTATTCAATTAATGTAGTTTAAAGTATATGACCACGACTCAAAGCACAGATGCTGACAGTGTCAAGTTCACAATCACACACACCATTTGCGTATTTGCAGATGATGCTGCCTTCTGTTATTATAAGCATGTCAGGTCAGGGACACAGCTAGACTGTTGTGTCAGGCAGTAGATCACAAACACATTTGTAAAACTATTTCCAGCAGAACTAGTATGTTTAGCCAGCTGGTACATCTATATGTCTATCTAAATTTGAACTGATGCTTTGTTAATGTGTTTCATACGAAATTATATTTGCAAATAAATTCTATAAGGTTACGAATCCATATGCTGGCATTAGATTTCCCACAGTTTCCACATTTTGACAGACATGGTCCAGTACTGCTGGAAGAAGCTAAAGACCAAAGAAAAAGATACAACATCTAAAACTCAAATAAATTATTTATTCAGGATGCATCTTGTATTTCAATATTCAAAGTGCATATAGAAATAATATTTCAGCTTTATTTCAGTGACTCAGAATAAAGGCAAGTGTTTGGGGGTTCTTTAAGGTTCATAAAGGCATAACTGAGAACAAAATTTGACCCTTTTATCACAATCAGCCCAGGTGCCCAACTATGTAAGTAGAACCAAGCAACAAAACACTTTGTTACTTGGAAGTGCATGACTTTATCTCTTTGCAATTTGAAACTATTATGCTGACAAATACAACGCAGTAGGGATCAGGCACCACTCGGAGATTAACATTTTTGAAGCCTATATATATATCATTAAAAAACCACACTACCAAATGCAAACAGATGGATCCTGATCAGAGACTAGGAGAGGTTGAATGCAGCAAGTACTGAAGATTGATACCTACTTAGAAAGAAGCAATCTGGGCACCGCAAACAGCAGCTTGCTACAGACATTTGGCATATTTATTGAGTCATTACGGGAGCTCCACAATTCCGTTAACACATATACAGAGCTAGGTAAAAAACGTAGTATATTAGGTTTCCCACACACATAGAAATCTTGAATTATAACAACTAGCTACATATAATAAAACTTTAGACAAACCTGTTTAACATGGGATAATCCATCGTTAGCATTGCTATTTAACATTACTTCATTTTCAAAACACCAATGATACTCACAGCTCAAAATGACCAGCCCAGTTTTGTTCCCAATAGCAAAATCAATCCCAAAACTCCCATCAACTTGGATGACACTGCTGCATCTGTTAAAGGTACAAAATTGTGAGGTAACTGTTCACAGTTTGATTGCCCTTCTGCAGCATAAACAATAGCTGAGAGGCAAAACATCTCTGCTGGTATTTAGAAACTTTTATGTTTTACATGAAAACACATCATTGAAGCAAGAAGTCTTGAGGTAAAGTCGAAAAATTAAGTAACTTACTAGGAGAAAACAAAAAAAACTAGTAACTTTGCACCTTCAAACTATTCAGTTGCATTCAGAAGTACCTTCCTGCATTCATCACCAAGTGCATTGGAAAAGACAGTTTACATCCCTTCACCAGATACCTGAAAAAAACACATTTGTCCTTCTACCTCCAAGGGCATTTAAAAGAAATTTCATTATGAAATTAAGCAGCTACTCTATTAGGTTTTTCTTTTCCTTGCCTCTCCGATATCCCCGTATCATTCTACGTATCATTCTACCTCATCAACCTTTAGCTCTGAACTCATATTTTTTATCACAACCTGATCATGACTTGCCCTTTCTTTTTCATTTTGAAGATAATCTAATGCTTCAACTTGTAAACAGAACAGAAGTTTCCATAAGTTTTACTTCCTTTACTTTGGCTGTTTTAATCTTGTGTGCTATTGCACACACTGTACTAAAATACCTGTCACGGGTAATGTTATTCTCTTTATTCACGAGAAGTACATTACACACAAATCTAAAGTTTGAGGAGCAAAAAATAAAACAAATATTGGAATAGCAATGTCACTTTTCAGAATCCACTGGATTTAGTGACTGTTTCCTATCCTATAATACCGCACCAAGATTGTTTACCAATTTCATCAGCAATGAAACATAAAAATGGATGTATTCAGTCAAGGTTTTAGCAACATAAATGTATATCATCACCTAAGAAGCATGCAAAATTTACAGCCAATAGATCAGCTATCTCTTGAGCAAAGCAATCTGTGTTAGAGCCCTTCTCTGGCACCTCTGAGGTTGACTTTCTTCTTAAAAATGCAGATCACATTCCCTTGAGATACTCATCTTTTCCCATGATGCACTTGGCTGACGGAACAACAAGCTTAGTGCACAGTAATGCCACTGGGGTTGACAAGCAAATTCCATCAGTATGCAGTGTTTACACAGTACAGTTTAGTAATAGCAGTTCACACAGTCCGTTGCCTTGGAACAGAATTATAATTAAGCCTTAAATCTTCAGCATTCAGATTAATTCTTATCACACAGGTCTTATACATTTTCTTGTGTAAGTCTGAAAATACGCTTGTCACTAAAGAAAACAGTATACAACAGTTATCCAGCTTTGAAGATGTTGTTTGTAATATGCCCAAGCACAATATTTATAGGATATGAGTATCTAGTATTTTCCTCATTAATTATGAGGTTTGAAAATCTTAGCAGAATTTTAATGTTTTTCTAAAGTCACGTTTCCCTCCTCCGGCACATGAAAACAATACTATTTTAAGTGTGGTAAATACTAGCTATAAGGACGTGGGAGCACAATTCAGTTTGGAAACATACTCTGTGTTTTACCAAAAGGTATTTTCCAGCCATTCATCAGCAACTACCACCTAAATCCAAGAGTTGTGTATACTTACGAGCTTCTAAGGAATGCTTCAGCAATGAAAACATGGGAGGCAAAATACCAGAGTTCCCTTTAAGGCTGCCACATTCAAGCATTCTCATAGAGCATACCATCTAGCACAGAACTACTCCATTATATTGCCTTTTTTTCTTCTCTGTGCAACCCAGCCAGAGGACCACTTGGAAGAATTTTTCCCAGCTGGGAAACCAGGCAAGGGCAGCTGCATGGGTTTAACATGGAGAAGGATACAACCGGCACCCCTTTCTCCTCAGGCTTTTCCCCTTACCAGATGGGAAACAATCTTCTGTCTCTCCTTCATGTAAGTAGAGTAATTAACATTTTTAAAAAGCAACAAAGCAGATGGGGAAAAAAATATCACCATATAAATCTGAACCTTTTATTTGACTTGTTCTTTCTCAAATTGCATTTTATTAGCTCAGCAAAAGTCTCACGTTCCTTTACTACACAAAATGCATTATACCAGTGCCTCTGATCTGCAGCGATTAATTTTAGTTCTTTTTAGCGACATATGCAGATCTTCATAAACACGTGTACACATTTTCCATAACACATGCATCACACTTACTGCATAGCAAATAAATGTAAAAGACTTAATATTTCCAAAGAGGTAACAAAATCAAACTAGTCAGCAGATTCTTGAATCCTACAGGTGCCTGTTTTTGATACAGATGATGCTGAGAAGGAGCGTCCTTCTGATACCACACCAAGTGCAAGGTGTTAAGGATCGTTAAAGACGTCAGTCAAAGTGGGAGGCAACTTGGATGACAGCGATCACAAAATAATAATAGATTAAACTACTAAAAACTGACAGAGAAGAAAACACCACAATTAAAACAATAAGCATTTCAGGAAGGCAATTCTCAGTAAATGTTAACTGGAAGCAAGCTGTCCCAGGATGCTGCAGTTCTTTAAATAAAGATTTTTAAAGGCCAAGTATAAACAATTCCATCACAGAACAAGAGATAGTCTTGGCTATGTTGTGAGCTCTTCTTTGATCCTAATACAAAGGAAGCATGCTGGAGAGGAAAATAATACTGAAGAAGAATACAAAGCTATTTCATATTTCCCCATATGAACTCGTAGGGACAATCCGATCAACAAAATGAAACACGATTACAGAAGAAAGTAATTCAAACACATTGTGCCCTATGGATCTGAGAGTATTATGTTAGTTCATTCATTTCTGCACTCAGAAAGTGACTAAAGGTGACACAAGTCTAATGACATTGTTCATCAGTTTCTTAATCAAAACTTAGTCAAAATACCCTTTCTTAATTTTTTTTTGATCAGCATTTGAAAAAAAGAAAAAAGAATGGCCACTCGTAGTACTTTTTCATAACCTTCAAAACAGTAGAGAAAGCATTACTGCAGAATCTACCGAGACTGAAGCCCAGATCTCCCTGTTCATAGACACTCCACTAACGTCCTCACATGCAGGAGGTTTCTGCAGTCCTGCAGCCAGCTAAGAATTTGCTAAGATCTCTGATGCCGTAGTTTCATTCCTCATGCAACAATGCACTCGCATCTCAGCCTGTTTGCCTGTTGCACAATACAGATACGTCCCAGGGAGGTCAAAAGAGAATTATTTGGTTCAGGTCTTTAGCCTATGAGCAGACTTGCAGAAAGAAGTGTCTAAAATAAGTCTCAAATGAGACAACCATGACACACCATCAGTGCCACCTTGTGGTGCACAGCTTGCTAGGCTATCACTACCCTACCTACGAAACACTGGACTTGAAAACAAACTGGCAATGCACAAATTGATAAAAAACGCAAATGTTTTGTTTTTAAATCAGCTGAGTATCTCTTTAACATTTCAAAGTTAATTTCACTCTAGGGGAGTTAGAATGCAATGACGGTGCATTGATGCATGGTCAAGGCAGCGTAAGAGTTAAAACACATTTGTTCTTTGACTACCTGGATTCATAGCTGCAACCATGGCTTTTTAAGTAATTTTGAGAAATGGTAAAAGAATTTCAATTCCTCTACCCTTTCTTTTCTTTGGACAGCCACTAAGGGATAAATATCTCCTGGAATTCTTTCCTTCTTAAAGCATGTAAACAAGCAAACCAAACAAAAAATACCCTGTGATCGTGACTCCAGCCTACCTCTGGGCACAAAGCAGCATGTGTCTTGACTGACATTAGCTAATCTCCTCTGTTACCACTAACCTCTGACAATTCTAGCCCCAGGTAGTCTGATGAACAAGTTTTAGCTTGCTCTAGAGCCTTGCTTTCTGGTGGTAGCCAATGGGTTTGCTGACAACATCTCTGCTCTCAAGCAATCTCTCTGGGCACTCCCTGTAAACTGTTTAACTCATTCTCAAAGGCTGACAATGCATGTTTTATGTATACTAGACTTTTTAAAAATAGGGAAAATTAATCTGTCGCAAAGTGGATTCTTTAACCAAACTGAACAAAGCTAAATAAGGCATGTTTGAAATTGTCCCTCTGCAACACTAGTTACTCTGAGTTTCCAGGTTTGATTTATATTTCAGTCATGTGCTAACATTGTATGAACTGGCCAGTGACAAGTTAAACAACCTGGTTTTGGCACAGAGTGAAAGGCTAGCCAGCAAAATTACATCTACATCCTCATTATGTAAATGAAGTATGCAGATAATTTCATGTTTCATCTTATTGTTTTGATGTCTTTGAGCAGATGGCAGAAAATGAACCACACTGGAAGGAACCAAGTGAATTTTTTGCAAACCATTACTTTCCAATGACTTGCTACCGTTCTTCACGTTACGGTCCTGACATTCAGTCTGTCCTCGCCCTATCAGATTGCAAATGCTGCCAACTGCCTCTTATCATCAGTAAGCAGAAACTACACTTTGGCCTCAATAAGCTGGCAGTTCTGTTTGCAGCTCGGCTTCTAAAGAAGCAACTCAAAGTTCCATGAATCACGGAAACAGACGAGTCTCTCATTCTAAATCAAGACTGCTGTTCCTAAAGGATGCATTAATCCCACACCTCTTTGTTTGTCATTGCAGGAGGGTGTAATGTGATACACTCTATCTATAAAACTTATAAAAGAAAACACGTTTGTTATCTTCAAGTAAAATATTTGTGCAGTGACATTACAGTTAGTTCTTTCCTTTTGAGGGATTTTCTCTTTAACCTGGTTTACTATTATTATTACTGTTCAATCAAATACAGAGGTCTTCATGAGAATAAAATTTGCTGCATAAAGACTCAGTTTTCAGAGCGACATTGTATTCATAAGGAAAGTGCATCAGTTGGGCCGAGGCTATTAACAATACGCTGCTTTTAAGTAATATACAACAAATTTAATTACTTCCTATACAGAGTTTTATTTATTTTATTGCACAAGAACATCTACTTTGAGACTTTCACCAGCAATCCTCCACCAAGACTTAGGATGCCAATTCCCATTTAATAGCCCCAGCTACAAGCCAGCCATATGAATATCGAGTTGGTCTCCAAAGGAAGTTATTTTTCACAGAGAATATCAAAGCAGCAACAACACCTTACTACTGTACGTGGACTTTCTGAAGCTGAAACACTCCTAACAGATTTAATTTGAATTTTCATCTATCTGCTTGACACCTAATGTCTTGGAATATAAAATATTTACTTTGCTGCCTCTAGTTCCAGCGCTTAGTAATCTCACCACTAGTAAAACCAAGCCAACATTCACGCGTATATCTCTGAAGTAGATTTCATTACTTTTTGTTCACATAAGGAGTATATTTGTCAACTTCTAAAAAACATAAATAAAATTTTACAATCTCTATGTGGGTAAATCTAGAAATAAAAGATCACATTACTTTTCTCTTTATTGAATTTGAGTCATTCCTGATGAAATCAAGAGAAGCTCATCTAAATACATTTACACAGTTTATACCTTCAGATAATGCCAGACATCTTCAAAGAAAAATAAAAGTTGAATCTTTATTCAGCATAATCTGTTGAGTCTGTAAGAGCTTTTAAAGGTATTGCCTATCCATCTTACATAAAACAATGGCTTCTTACAACCCGCCACAAAATGACAAACAGTAATTCTCAGGTGCAATTCTTCACCTGCATATTCTTAAAAGATTCCCTTGTCTTTAATGAGACTTTCTCCAATGTTAATTTTGGATTAGCCCAATAGAAGCATTTTCACTTTTATCTTTCATTGATGTGCCAAGATCCCCTTACTTCTGATACCTAGGATTTTAGGTTCTCCGTATTACTTTGTGGGTCTGTTCACCACACAAAGGTCACTATTTGGTTTTTTTCACAATGTAGGTAGCTTTAGAGTGGGTACTTACAGCAGAAACCGGTCTAATGTGAAAGACAGAAAAACTTATACTTCTGAACCTCAGCAATTTTTCCTTCACCAAACAGAAGAGACACTAATAGCCATATCTGGGAGGAGGAGAGGCCAATTTTCTTACATCACTAATGCAGAGGAATATTTCTCCTACAGAAAATCTTTAGTTTATGCAGAATTTGCCTTTGCTCATATACAGCCTTTGCAGTATCTATTCAAGTTACCCCATATCCTTTAATGATTGAGTCAATTTTACGTCTGATGGAGACATCTAACACAGGTCTTGAATAAAACTTCACTTATTCCTTAAGGTAATTTTTCCATATTTTGCTTGTAATGGTGAGGAAACCTGGCCTCCACTTTGGTATGCCAGAGTGGTTTTCAGGAGTGTTCCAGAAAATGTACGCTATGCTTATCAAGGAATTCTGACTACAGTTGAAAAGTCTGATCTTTTACTGGCCAGGATTTGTAAAGTACAAATGTATAACTTTTACTTAATGCTGTTCGTTCATCATTCTTAAAAAAACATAAATGTGAGAAGGGACAAAGATTGCCATCAAAACAGCTAAAAGCTTGAGGAGAGTACAAAAGTTTGAAGATGATTAAATTTATTAAATTTGGTTTCAATTTTAAGTTTGTATTCAAGCCATGACCTTGAACCTGCATCTTCTACATCACACGTTTAAGTCCCAACAACTATCTTTCCAGCTACTTTCTGTCACCCTTTTTCCTCCCCTTTTTCTCATTTGAACCCAAGACATCCCAATTTTATTCTCATGCAACACAAGAAAACCCTGAAGCCAGTTTCTTTCCAATTCGTATATTTACATCTAGAGAATATGGAAAAAATACTTAAAATGCTGGAGTCCAGGTAAATAAATCTTGAAGTATATCTACCTACATACCAGCGCTTTGAGCTTTCTTATTCTGTAAAGTATTTTATGGAACTAAAATTTATGGCACAAACAAACTGCAGAGTAATAAATTCTTCTACAAAACAGCTGGCGTTTGTTATGAAGAGAAACACATCTCATTGCTGCAGAGCCATCATTACTGAGGAGGAAAATGTATGTTTTTGTAGAAGTCGCATCTGAAATTAGAGTCATAAAATAATTTCACAATACTAGAAAACTGCTATGGATTAGATCCGAGCATTAGATCTGAGTATTTTAGTGGAAGCGTAATTTCTGTAATTTACACGGGAGCTTACTTGAGAATACTCAGAAAAAGCTTCAGTGAGGACTTACACATATCAGAATTGAAAAAACAGTTGCAGAGGAAGGGATGAAGAACTTTCTAGCCAAATTAGACATCAGTCTGCAAAGTGCTGGGTCATTCACATTAAAATTCTTCAATAGTGGCAGGGGGTGCACTTGCAGGAGACACCCAGCTCCCAGTGGAGAATATTTAATACATAAAAAAAGAAACCTAATAACAATATATCTGCTTCTGCAACACAAATCATTCTAGTCAAATAGTTAGATAACTAACAGCTTATATTAAATACAGGGTACAAAAGAAAATGTAATAGGGCACATTTTATCAGCTGTTTCAGCTTCCAGAAAACAAGGATAAGATGATCTGAAACAGGTGTGGGATTTAATACTACTTTAGAAATTACCTTAAATGGTATGGCAAAACTGTATTGTCAAAATGCACAAGTTCTGTAAAATATCTGTGAAAAATACAGCACCTTTCACAAAATATTAACCCAACTACATCTCGAATTCCACTGTTCTAATCTTGCAGTAGAACAAAAAAAAAAAATCTTTCTCTAGTATAGAGATATCCGAGGAGTTAAAAAAATCATAGAATGGCCTAGGCTAGAAGGGATCTTAGAGATCATTTTAATCCAGCCTCTCTGTCGCCAGGGACGCCACCTGTCGACTAGATCAGGCAACACATGGGGACCGAACGGGAATCAAACATGCGACCTTGGTGTTGTTAGCACCAAACTCAACTGACTGAGCTAACGTGAAGCCTTCACAAGAGGTGACTTCAGCAGTGACGCCACAAAGAGTAATAACATGAATGTTACTATGCCAAAAGAAGCAGTTAAATTAGAAAAACTGGTTCATTTTCTTTCATAGACATATTGTCCATAAATATGTAAGCCCAAATAAATACTACCTTTTATATTTTCAATTTAATTTTATTGCAAAAATATACTGACTTTTACCCCAATTATCTTTTTTCAGTAAATTTAAGAGGTCTACTTCAAACATAGAATATCCTGCCTTCCAAGAGTTTCATGGAATCTTAACAACTACTTACACTTTGAAAAGCATGGGCATCCTAAATACAGCATTATCTTTGAAGGGGCGAGAGGATTAAAATCAAAATTTTGCAATCAGCTTACCTGTCTATGCATGAAAGACCGCATCTTCAATAAACTGATAAAACTTTTCTCTCTCCAGAATGCCGCCTGTCATTTTGCTGTATGTTCACAAATTCCATAATATGTAGGAAAAGTAGCAATATCAAATAATACTTGAAGACAAATTCAAACAAATATAACCCTATGAATATACCTGACAGACAACTCTATGAACTCATATGATTCATGGTTTAATTAACATTATATTATTCTGCTCCATACCTCTGCCCTTAAAAAAAATGTTGTCTGATGGACTTCCAAACCATGAAAACCCCCTGAAAGATCAAGAGGGTCTGCTCTGAAATTCAGCAGATCTGCTACATCAACTTAGATCACAAATAAAGTCAGTTCTATTAAAGGGCAACTTTCTATTAAAGGGCAACACTGACAACTTGTTTTCCCATTCCTAAGTGCTTTTATTCTCGTGCTTCACGGATGATAGAATCATAGAACAACCTAGGCTGGAAGGGACCTCAGAGATCATTTAATCCAACCTCCCTGTCATGGGCAGGGACGCCTCTCAGCTAGATCAGACAACACATGGGGACCAAACGGGGATCGAACCCTCGACGTGCATACACTTTTAAAGATTGTTGCCTTGAAAGGCATATTTGTAAACTGTGTGTTGTCACAGTTAAGGTCTACATTGTACTCCATGTCTACTCCATACTTCACTCACTGGGATCTAGGGACAGGATAATAAGGCTTAAGAGATGCTGCACACTTTGTTTCTCTGCCCTGAGTTACCAAAGAGGGAGGGCACAGAGGATTGGTTTTGCTGATCTCTCACAAGCCCCAGCTACTGAAATAAGCATAAATCCAACTCTTCTTTCAGAGACAGTGAGCCTACTCTAAAGTTGATTTCTGAAACCAAGGAAAGTATGAAATTAGTTGTGCAGGAACAAGATTCAGAGAGTGCATTGTAAATTATGTACGACCTTGGCAAAAAAAAGTTCACCATTGAATCACAAACTTAAGTATTTCAAAATCAGCTCTGGCTTCATCAGGCAAAACAGTCACTGGGAGCGGCACGTTTGTCATCCTGACACTGTGAAGACTATGCAAGTACTTAGAAAATACTCTGTAAAATGCTTCAGTAGATCACTGCAAATGTGTACAGAAATATTTCTAGGAAGATATGACCCTTCTTACTGAGCACATCCTGTCTTTTTAATAAAACGCCAGGTTTAATGCTAATGGCTGTTAATCAGGGCCTTCTCCAATGTAATTTAAATATATTTCGTTTCCTAATTTGAAATTTGGTACTACACGATCTTTTAGATTCCAAACCCATGTTCGTCTTGATACGAAATATTCATTATGTGGTAACAGTATTAACAGCAAATTATTATTTCAGGGCTTCCTTGAAACGTTACTAAGCTTGGGAAATATGCAGACTCTGATATAAAGAGGCAGTTTCCACAAAACTCATAACATCCGACTGTTGTGACAGCATCCTCTTTCTAGAGATCTCACAAGACACTCCTGCAAACTATGTGCACTTTAGGGAGGCTGAAAACAAAAGGCAGCAATACTTCAAGATTTTTTTGTTGTTGTTTTGATTTTCCCACAACATAAAAGTAAGACAAAGCTCCTCTTCATAACCTGACACCACAGGAGTAATTGGGGGAGATTATGGGATTCAAAAGGTTATGCTGAAGTCAGGAGCCAGTCAAGTTTTTATTTCCTTCAGCAGTGCAAGAAGGTTGCTTGAAATAACAGACACGAGGTATTAGCCAAAAAAATCCCCAAATCTCGAAAATAAGCTGAACAGCCATGGCTCAAAATGCAGACTGGTGCCTGACTTGCTGCCTTTAAAATTATTCTGTATTTTCATAACTCATGAAACAGTTTCATTGCTTGATTTTTTTTTTTCAAATCATTCTCTGACATTGCATACGGCTTTTTAGTTTCCCAAGGAAATACCAACATGCAAAACCTTCAGTTCAAATTAAAAAAGTAAGTGTAAGAAGAACAACACAACTACTTTGTGCAATCCATTTAGCAAATGTAGATGGGTCTCTGAGTTCACATGACTTTTCTAGTCATGTGCATGCAAGCCTTAGGTATGTTTATTCACAGCGTTGTTCAAACACACCCATAATTAGTGCATTTTTTAAGCTGATATTTGGTGCATTTAATATTTGTTTTTTCTAAAAAACACAAATTACACTTCAAATCCCAATACTGCAGACTAAATTCTTCCACCAGCATTATCAACAAGAAGTTCTTACTGTTACACATCCTCACACAAACAGCACCAGACAGCCACCTGAAAACATATTTGCCAAAAAATACAGGTCCTTATGTTGACACAGGTTTCTTCAGTCCACACACCCACAGAAAGTCCTCTGTCTGCAACTACAGATCTCTCTGCGGGTATCTATATATTTAGTTACCTAGGTGAGCCTTGCAGAAAGTAGGGAGAATCAGGCAATTCTATGGCAACGTTCCTGTGAGTGCGCGTTAGAGATTATCTCTGAATTACATGAGTTGCACCACAGCAGTCTATCATTTGCATATCTAAACTGGTACTAACTCTTGAACATTGTCATAATGCAAGCAAACAATCCAGAACCAGAACCAAAAGCAAAATGAAGTATATTCTGCTATTATTTCAGTCCTAGTTTCTCTCTTGCTCAAGGGCCAGGTACGAATTAGGATACACTAGTGAATTCCACTGTAATAGTCACTACAAATTTGCATCTGGCACTACAGATACAACTTCTCAAAGACTGAGTTATGCAAGATTTAGAAACAGTTTTTCACTGAGTGGTGTTAATCAACAGGATACTGATCTCTCCTTCTACCAACACTGCTTCTACCAGTTGCACTGTGCAAATTTTGACTTACAGCTCTGAAGCTTATTAATTAACTGCAAGTTGCAAAAGATTTTTTTATAGGCATTAAATGCTTCTTCCCCCTGACCAGAGCAAAAGTTTAATACTCTCAAGACCTTGCAGAATATACAGTCAAAACCCCAAAGATGGATTTATTATATTAATATTTTAAGCGCATTTGTGTTCATGCTGTAAGAGCAGAGTCACAATGGATATCCTGAAAAAGTGTTCTTGAACAGATTATCTCAGACAATGTATTCCCAAAATACCACACAAAGGTCAGAGACCAAGCAACTTATATTCTGTACCCTTTGTTAAGTCATCTTTACTCTCATCAGGAGCTGAGCTTCTTAAGCAACAAAACAAAGTAGAGATTGGAAAAGTCTATGTGAAGTATAAGGACCATATCTTCTTGTAGTCCACTTACCCTATTTTGCCTACCATATAGGAACCAAAAGTATAATACATGAACAGTGCTGTGTGTTGCATATTCATGTGAAACTTACCATGAGTGCAGGAATATATTATATTTACTTTGCATGTGAAGAAAATCCAAACTACCCTCGATACTGGCTGGTTTGCCATAAAACGTTACTGAAAGATATCAGGACATATGGAAATTTAACTCTTAATGAAACTTTAATCTTAAAGCCCATCATGTAATAATGCATGAATTTAAAGAAGTTCACTATGACAAATAAAAGATCGTACTGTGTTCATATTGACCAGAAGACAGAAGTACAGTATTTTGGTGTGTAATACCACAATTGCCTGCTACACCAGCATAAGAGAAGGATGGAAATATTTAAAATTTCAGCATACATGCCTGACATACACTGCTTTAAAACTACTAGCAACACAAAATAATACTTCTCCTTAATGAGAAAAATAATGATTCGCCACAAATAATGGTAATATTACAAATTCAAAAAGAATTTTCATTTCTTTAATTGAAGCAAGTAAAGTGAGAGCAAATAGAGCTATAAGGAGTAGTTAATGAATGAGAAATGCCAGTCATACATTTCTGAGCACAATTCTGAGATAATTTTGCCACATTATTTTGCCTTTTACAAGATGCTAAAAAGAGCCTTACCATCACATGTACAGATAAGACTAAAAAAGGCCTTGAGAAGTTAAAACTTCTTCCCCAATTACACTGATAATAGGAGTTTCTTGAATATACTGAGCAGCAGATAGAACTATTAATCTCAGTGGCTGACAGCACATATTTCAGCCAAGATTTAACAGTCAAAACCGGGCCACCTGAGCTTACTGCTCTAAGTGCTGCTATTCTAGACTTAATTGTATAGGAAGACATTTTCCTTGAAGTGGATAGATTTTCTTTATAAAAAAAAAAAAGCCATGGTTTTTCAACATGTAATCTCATACTAATCAATCAAATAAAGCAGAGCAGCTTTAGGTGCTCTCAAAAAACCATAAAATTAGTCATAACATGGCTAAATAAGAAGTGTGTTCAACATGACAGCGCTCAAGTCGAAAGGGAACCGGTGGTTTCAATAAACAGACCATCTTACCAGAAGTAGAAGAATCTGGCATGGTTAAATTCACAATGTAACAAATCCATTCTAGTCATATTCATCCTGATCACCCCTCCCTTTTCCCCAAAACAGAGGAAAAGCATTTTTTGCTGCAGTTTTTCCCATTACTGAACAGCCTATGATGTTATTGTCAATGACTAGGATAGATTTCAGCTTGTCTGGGTTTATTTTTAATTATTTTGTTGTAATACTTTCAGGCCAGCATTTTGAACATTTTCCTATGCTTTAAGTACAAGAACTAGGTTAACAAGAGTGTAAGAAGGTCAAGTAATATTAAGCTGTACATGAATCAGCAATTCATTGAAAGGAAAGTAGTCAGAATGTATCCTGGTCTGCTTCAAATGTTCTACTAATTGATATCATGTTAACACACACTACAAAACCCTACTTAGATTTCAGATGGTGATATTGTATTACAGTTTAATAATATTTTGCTGTATCATAGCCAGACATGGGCAACAATACTTTTAGCAAGCCCTCTCTTAAAAATTTGAAGTTTTGTCCTCTCAAATCCACTGTCCTGCAATAAATCTCATTATTCTGATGTGCACAACTTCCCTGATTTCTAACCAGTCTACACTCATTACCTTCTGTGACATTTTCCTCTAAATTCTCTTCTTTTCCATTTCCTGGTACTCCTAGAAAAATGGATATATATTTTGCCAAGTTCTTGTTTCGGTTTGATTTTTTTAATCGCATAAAGTCTTTCCTGAGGAAATGCCATGAAGTCTATGTGCCTGTTGCATCCTTTATTCATCACTCTTCAGCAAAAGTAACTGGAACTTGCAAAGTATCCCAAATTAGATCAGTAATTTCCTGATGATGTTCAGCTGTAACTCACCTTGTGCTTAAACAGAAGCAATGAATTAATACAGGAAATTTCATAAAATTTGTTCTACAGGATGAATAGGAATGTGTTAAGACTCATAACTCAAATCCTATGTTGTAACTCTATGTTGATTACTAACATCATAATGGCAGAACACTACACAGTTTCTGTTTGACAAAAAAAGAACACGCGTTTCAAAATCATTCTTAAGTGTTAATGACATTACTGTTATGAGACTCCCAACTGGTAGGAAAATTTTGCTCTCAGTAACATCTGTGCAAATTAAAGATGACAAAATTCCAGGAGAACCTTTCATGAGGTCTCGTTGCATGGTGCTGAGGAAATATTGTTACTACATGAACTTAAAGTAATTCATTAAATTATTTTCACCATGAAATAAAACAATTATAAACATTTAGAACTAGAGCTTCTTGGGATGCATAAAAAAAGAAAGCCAATGCTAAACTGCTTCAGAGATGTTATCTGTTGTGTTACTGGAAATATTTTTTGAGAAAAAAAGTTTTGCAATGCTTGTGCCAGCAGCCTGTGAGGTGGCAACGTCCAACTCAAACTCCCACTTCAGTTCAGTGAACAACTGCCATGGAATATTGCCCTCATCTCAGCTGAGCGAGGAACTCAACTAGGCTTTGCCACATTGCAGACCTAATCAATAAGCCACAAACATTTAAAAAATAATAACGTTTTCTTCCAACACAGAGTGAAAAAACATCTCAAATACTTCATTTTGAAGATTCGTCATCACAGAATTATAAATCTGCAATTGCAGAACTACCATCCTGTGGGAAGCTTGAAAATTTATGTGTGGTTGAAAAGTCTTTCTTCCCTCCCTTTCTCAGTTGTCTTGCATATGTAAATATTATTGAAATATAATGAAATACATAAAGAGGAAGACATTTTTCTAATAGATTTTCCTTCTAACTTAAGACCAGTCAACAGCATTGCATAAATTAGTCTGCGATATCAAAAGTAACAATTGCAAAGTGAAGACACGGATACTGTTCCTAATTTTAAAGTGATGTAATCCATTATCTGGAAAAGAATAATAAAAAGTAGTTCAAGCCTGACATAAAGTTAAGAGGGATTAATTAGCAAATTAAGTTTTCCGTATACAAGTCTTCTGACTATAATTGAGTTCAAGATACACAAAGAACATTTAAGCAATCAGTGCTAACCACACAAATTGCTGATTTCTGATAAATGACATAACCCAGATTTTCAATTTGGTTGTAATTCAAGTAAAGTAACAAGCCCTCCCTCGGGTAAAGGCTGTCACCAGAAATTTTACTGATCAAGTGAAAAGGCAAAATTCTACAAAATAATAGAATATGACTGTAGGAGGAAAATATTAAAAAATAGCTCTGTTCTTGTATACGTATGCATATATTTATTGGTGCTTAGACATCAAAAAACATAAATCTTCCAGGTACAATAGGGAAATCCTTCTATACTAACCTGTGCATTCTGTAATGAGATATTTGTCTGGTATGAGACTGATAGTTCTTTCTAAACTAACAAAGACATCTTACAAAGATAGATGGCTTGTTACATAACACAGTGAAGGATCTCTGTAGTGAACGAGGGCATCTGCATATAATCGGATACTAAAATATTTACATATCATACAGAAATCCTTTATGAGGGTGTAAGATTCATCCTGGCACTTACCTAGCCACTAGGATCTGAAAATTCATCAGATTTTCAAAGATACATCATCCATTCAGATAATTAAAAAGGCAGGACAGAATTCCAAACCAGAAATTTTGTTATTATCAGTTTCATCCTGTTTTAAACAGGCTACAACATCAAAATCTTGGGGAAAAAAAAACACAAGTAGAAAATTACATCAGGAGTTACCCATCCAATTTGAGTACAACTCAAGTATTAATTCAAGATGCAGCTCAGACGTGATACAAACTGTAGACCTAAAAATTGACACACATAAAATTATTTACTGATATGTACAATTTTAAGAAAAGTTCTTCTAAATTGTATGTCATAAAAAACCATAATTGACTGTTGAAATCCCTTTTAAAAATACAGATATCATGCTAACAACAGTAAAGTAAATAAAAGAAACTAAAGTTAATATCAGCTGACTATAAAAGAAAGTATCAATATAGCAATTTCCTGCATATTTGCTCCAGTGTATAAAGTAAAACCAACAGCTGCATTAAACTGCTCCATTAAAATGGAGAACCTCTTGCCTATGTGATGTATTATGCAATGCATAGAGTGACTGTCTCAGAATTAAAACAGTGGTGGAGGGTCAAAGAAAAAGAAGATAAAATACAGACACTTTAATGAATCGATGTGATAATACAATTTAACTATATTCAAGGCACAGCACATGAGACTACTTGCTAAATTTCAATTTGTTCTAGCTTCAAAAAGAGAAAATCATAACTTGTACGAAGACTGTGGTTCTCATACTAATGGAGAAATCATGCTATTTTACTTTTATACAAAATAAGTGAAAGTGTGCTCCTGAATATTTGCTACAGTTTCTTTTTAAATGGAAACGTTAGAGGTCAGAGATGGAGGAAGAATAGCAACACTTCCAAGCCCTTGTATGTTTGTAGGGGACATAGGAATAATTTCTCCCGATCACAATAAAAGCAACTCAAGGTTAAGTTAACATCAGTTTGAGTGAATCACATGCTCTGAATAGTTTATCTGAGGTGTAGCTTTTCTCATAGTTGTCGCAAAAGCAAAAACAGACTTATTTCTGTATGGAACATTTGCATTTACTGCGCAAACATAATTTTGAAGCTCCATAGGTTGCCTATGACCTTTAGAAAATGTAGGTTGCTTGCCTCATTGTTATCTGTCAAACAATGTACATTATTCTTTGTAAGCCAATTATATATACAGAAATGCTTCTTGGATAAATGTTTATGTTTGTAAGTTTAAGCTTTGCTTTGGCAAGCTGTTGCCTGGGTAAGCTAAATTCACTTTCCAAAGCATTTATACTAATAAAATTCAGTACTTCAAGCAGTCACCAAAAGCAAACAAAAAAAGAAAATGAGCACAACCAAATGATACTTGTCAAATATCCAATTGTTTTATACAATATTTTCTAAGCCCTAAGTAGGAATTAAGAAAGAAATAGCCTAAGGTACACTATTTATCTCAATATTAGCCTTACCTATTTCAAAAACATATACTGATCCCAGAAAATGATGTAGAGGCACACATATTCCAATGTACAAAAACACAACATTTAAAAGCCTACCAAAGATTAGCTTATTTATCTGATTTGACCCTTCTCGAAGGTTACACACTAGATTAAAAACAAGCAAAAGCAATGCATTATCCAAGGCTAATAGCAATGTTACTAGATAGCTATTTCTGAAACACGTAATTTCAATCTTCTCATTTAGCACTTTAGAAAATCACCTGAAGAGAGCAAAACTAAACATAATACTTCTCTCTCTCTCCAACCAAGCCACACATATCTGTTTTACTGTTTATTGTTATCATAGTATTCATTTTTATTATACTTTTGCTACTTATGCTCTCAGCCAAAATTGCTGAGTCACGTAGAGACGTTAAGTTTCGGTTGAGTTCTCCCACACATGTGCTAACAAAATACAGAAAGGAACAACTCTCTCTTGAGACCAAACTGGGCAGGGGTACCAGCAGCTAAACCTACCTCTCCTAACCTCTCCTACTCCACCCAATCCATACTAAAAGAGCCCATGGCCACTTGTGATGGAAAAGAGGCCAAGCTCTCAAGGTGGGGAGGGATGGTGATTAGCTCTTGGATGAGGGAATATCAGAAACAGTATCCCCTCTCGTCATGCTTGAGCAAGAAAATAAAAAGGTGGGAGATTGGTTGTGTGAGTGATTCTGCTGGTGCCCTGTGATGTCTGAATCTCAGGTTGGGGGTGGAAATTGCTACGACTAGGTCTGGCAAATCTTTGAACTTTTCTTTCATCTTGTGTCTTTTACCCTGGAGGCGCATTACATGCATGATTAACAAAGCCAGGATTTCACCTAGTATGATCTGAATTATACTTACTCACTAGATTTCATCCACTTGCACTTTAGATTTTGGGTTTTGAAAGTTTTGAAGGCGTTATGATGAGATCTGGAAGTCTTTTGCAGGCTCCTGAACTACGAAATGGAGCTAAAATTCATAGCCCATACTTGTGGCCAGACAGCTGGTAGGTTTGTGTTTACTCTTTTATTAGAGTGGTTTTAATTTGGTGGATTTCTTACAATAAGCTACTGGAAAATAACTTCCAGTAATTTATACTTGTCAGTGCATCTAAAAATATAAATTACTTGTGATATTAATGGAAAGTTTATCACTCTACTTTTTAGTGTTAACAATAAAAACTGTCGTATAACCTGTTTGTCATGAGCAAGGAAAGAAATTTTGGGGATCTGACCATTAGAAAACTATTTTAATCAGCAATTTAAATGCAAACAAAATGTACTTTAGAGCTGGAAAAAAGGAGAGATATTTTCCAATTCAAGGACAGAAGTGTAACATTAAAAATCAATAAATAATAATGTGATGATTTATCTTATGTTTGTTTTAATGTGAAAAGCAACTATAGCATATTAACAATTTCAGCTATGTCAGAAATGCAGTGTAGATGTTCACAGATATGGGTATAAAAACATCAGACCTCTGGCTCTCATTAGGCTAAACTGTCTCTCCTGCCTCTGAATAGTGTGTGCAAATGACTGATTTTCTGTCAAATAAACAAATAAGACTGCCTTATAGTTTAGATTGCAATTATTGTTGGAACAACACCAGATGTACTCTGAAATCTTGTGAGATAAATGGATAGATTTACAAATCAATTAAAAATATTTGTCTTGATGTATCCAATTATTTCCTGGAATATTAATAAATCCTTATTAAAAGGTACTCATTCATACACAAATATTATATCTGTATCAAATGCTATTGAAAAAATACTGTGTTACATTTTTTCACTGCAGAATTCTCCTTGGTTTCTGCCTTTTAATTACTGAAAGGAACATTGTCTTCCTCCTGGCTGGCTTGTTTTGGGGTTTGTTGGTTTTGTTTGTGGTGTTGGTTTTTTTTACAGCTCTGGAACTTTCTAGTTGTTAACTCTGAGAGGTAATTGTCATGTTGTCCTATTTAGGCCTGCAGCAATTGTGCATTCCTTTTAATTGTGGTACTCGGTTGTCTGTAACAGAAAATAACCTGCAAAGCGGTTATGAGAATGAAACTCAGAGCTTACAAAAACATAACGTTTGTCTTGTCTCCTATGTTCAGCTCACGTTGCTGTGCTTAATTGGCTGCTTTGCCCCTTATCTTACTGGTTACAAAGCCTATCTGTGACCTCAGCCTGGCTGTTCAAACTGAAAGAGCTGCTTAGAATCATTTCATAGAAGCATTTAAGTTGGAAAAGACCTTCAAAATCATAGAGTTCAGCAGCTACACTCCACTCCAGGGGTTTTTAGTACCAATGAAAAGCAGGTTTCAGGAAATTATTGAGTGATATCTCAAAACTGACACAGAAAATACAGTTGGGGTGGTCCTAACTGTGTATGGATCAGCTCTCTCCTAATGTGATCCTCTTCTTCTATCAGTGGAGTGTCTCTCACAGCGCTAGCAGCTATTCAGATTAGATGCCCATTAGATGCCCATTCAGATTAGTTTCTCAAACTAAGTACTTGCATGGAAGTTGGAGAAGGAAGAAAAAAGAAAGTTTTATAATGTACACGCATTTGCCGTCAAGAAAATAAAGGTAATAGGCTACTTGATGTACAAATCTCCACACATAAATTGCATAAACTATCATTCAAATTGGGAAGACACTAACAATAATTTTTTTGTGACAACATATCTGCTATTCGAAACAAAGCTTTCCAAAAATAAAGGTGCCTGGTTGCTTTAATCAACTTTTCTCATTGTTAACCAAGACATATAAAATCAAAAAAAGTTCTCTGAAGAAAAGGATATACTCTCATGGTCAGGAGCTCTTGCCATGATACTCTTTGTGGATTGTAATTTGGTGCCTTTTGTTTTTCTCCTCTTTGCTGTCAAAGCGTCCTGTATCAGTCAGGATTAAGTTTAGCAACAGAATTGCCATTTTTTCACAGAAAGTTCAAGCAAGAACCATTTTCATCAGCTTTAGGTTTAAACATTCTTTTTTGATAGAAGTTTAGGAAATGTTTTAATCTTGCAAGGTGTCTTGTATTGTGATGCCAGATTGCTTCTGGATGTTGTGGCTCTGCATGCTGCTTAGTTTCAACAGAGATATCCAGTTTTTGGTTCACAGTACTGCAGGCATTGTCTTCTTTTTGCACTCGGGTTGCTTATTTATACCTGTTGCTGTATTCATGTTTCTTCCTTCTCATTGTGCAAGGTTACAGAAATTACATTTCCTTTTGCCTTTAGCAACACAATGCCAAGTTCTAATGTAAAAGCTACTTGAAATTTTCCTTATTTTGTTGTCTTTTACTTGACTATAAATTATAAAAAAAAAATCTGCATTTGTTTTCTTATTGTGTAACATGAAGTTAGTGGTCCTACTTTTTTTTTTTCTTTCCTTAATCGTTGGTATTCCCAAAGGAAAAATCCACTAGAGAACCAGTGAAATTATAAAAATGTCATTGTTCACATTCATTTTGGCTTATGTGTAAATTCCCAAAACCTGTATGCAGGAGAAGCAGAGACAAAAATCATGCATATTGGGGCACTTCCAACTATGGGTCATAGCTCTGAGCTCCTAAGAACCTGGGGATAAACTCTGCAGGGTTTGGTCCCATTTGGACCCGAAAGTGTGATGGTCAACTATTTTACTATGTGTTCCTCTTCCATATCTTCTTAGTGTTGGAGTTGATCCCATCTACACATGTCAAGATATGGTCTATACAGTTGTTAAAGTAACACAATAGTCTAATTGCATTTTATATGTAATCACCTTGTCTTAAAGCTGAGTATTTTATCTTCTCAGCTAACATAAATATTGAATCATTGTAGAATCATAGAATCATAGAATGGCCTAGGCTGGAAGGGACCTTAGAGATCATCTAGTCCAACCTCCTTGTTTTGGACTAGACCAGGCAACACGTGGGGACCGAGCGGGAGAGACCCCAGGGAAGATATGCACACTAGTTCATGTTTAAGTGAGTGCTTAAATGCTACATATCTTTAACCAAATTTTAATCCCAAGAGAAATGAAGCATTTGCAATCTCAGTAAGATGACTGGATGTTGTTGCGACTTTAGACCTTGCTATAACTCTAAATCACAATTAATCATGGTAATTTTAAGAAATTACATTAAAATTTATGGTTGCTACACCACTTGCCAAACTTTTTGTGGCATAGCCTGTCATCCAAAAGCAGTATAGTAGTGTTGGAAATTAAAACAATGACGTTCTAGTTACTACTCTTAACATGAGCAGGAGTGTTCAGAATCCGTGAGAGTGTGTTAGATCATGAACCTTATAAGGTGCTTATAAGGACTTGACTCTCTGTTTGTGTTCGGCACTGTAGGGCAAGTAGGAACGCTCGCAAAGATTTATGCATCTTTTTAGGTTGTAAAGCAGATTGATATTGTTTGGTCAAGTCCACAGCCCTTCATGTTTTGAGACACAGTTCATAGGGCTGAAGAAGTTAAAACATTTCATAGGCAGTACCAGCAATTTTCCAACTTTGTAATACTGTGAAGAAGTCATCCCAGAGAGCACTTAGACCTGTTTGCTTTCTGGCCATAACCAGGAACATACAGAGAGTAAGAAGAGTTGAGGGCAGTGGTCTTGTTCCTGAGGTCACCTTCTGGCGATTTAACCATCCGTGCATCTGGCTCAGAGGAGGTGTGCAGCTGCAGGAGAGCTACTGAAGACATTGGAATTTATTTTATTTTATTTTTTTTTTGCAAGGAGCATGGGAGAAATGACACATGTGGTAGCATATAGCAGATTGCATTTGAAATAAGGAGCAAACAAAATATGTTGACAGTCTTTCCTGAAAGAAGACTAAAGGAGTTGCCATGGAAATTGTTCTAATTTGTGATCCCTTACAGCAACAAATACTTAATTTGTGAATTTTTTCTTTTCTATCTTCAGCTATCATTAGAGTCTTGCAAAGATAGTCAAGAGTATTATATATGTTTTCAGAGACTGTCAACAGCTCTACGTAGCCCAGACTTCCTAGAGGAGTAACAGGTTAGAACTGCAGTTCGGTTTAGCACTGAGGAAAAAAGTGTTTCTGCACTCATATCACTGTCCAAACTGCGTTTAACCAACTTCCAAATTCTGCTGCTGTCTTCAGATCCCATTCATAGTAGCTTTCCTACAACTCCTCTGAATGACGTTTGGTTTTCCTCACAGGTTAGGGGGTTTTTTTGATAAAATAGCTAATTTTTTTGAATGAAATAGCTAAATTTAGATGTGAACATCTCTGAAGTTTGAGATACTTCATGCCATGCACTGAACTTTGTAGCTAAAATCCTTGTTTTATTAAAGGAGGGATTTGTGCAGAGGTAGGATAAAGCAATATACTTCCAGACACATATGGACAGTTTCCAGCTTTGTTGCACTACGATTTTGTGTAATACTGGCTTAAAAAATACACTAATATTAAATAGTTAATCTTTGACCCTACGTTTAAAAGAAATTGCTTATGCTTGAGTGCTTCAGTTGTAGCCTAAAGCTTGTGTACAACCTTGCCTTATTCTGCTTAGAAAAAATGTACTCAAGAATGAAGTTTCATGGCAGATTATTTCCAATGAATTCACAGCAAATTGTTTTTGTTTATTCAATATTCTATGATAGCAACATCATTCCCACTTCTGCAGCTAACTTGGGACTTTCAAAAATATGATGTCCGTTTGCAGGTTTTTAAAAGCCTGCCTTTCAAATTCTTTGTGAGCTATGTCTTTTAGGGTAGGATCGATTGAAAAGAACAGTTCTGGTTGACAGTTTGGCGTTTTTTTAGGGAAACTAATTTTAACCTTTCATAACTGGTTATATAGTAACATAAAATTTTCAGTAGAGGAGAAAAAATAATAGCAATGAAAGCACTTTGAGCACAGATTTAAAATAGATCAATTTCCTCCTCTGTTTGTGGTTATGAGAAGAATTGATTTTAAATAACGATATTGCAAATGAGATGGGAAGTTTATAACTTCACCAGAAAATGCAGCATGTTGTTGGAATAGTAATTGAAAGTTTGCCTTAAAGTTCAATTATAAAATGAAATATCAGCATTTTATTTTATTTTCATTAGAAACTTAATTCATTTTTACTGAAATGTTTCCTTTTTAAAAAAATCTAAAATTACTTGTTCATTTACACATTGATTATTTTTATTGTTATTTACGTATTATTGCCTATAATAGCAGTATAAGCAACATTTTTGTATTATAAAGTTGGACATTAAAGAAATTCATAAGATTTTAATTTAATTTTGCTGTGGGTGGGTGTCATTAAAGTCTGTGATGGTGGCATATTAATCTCAAAAAATGGCATGCATGAGCTCTAGGAATCACTAGAACCTTATTAGTATAGAAAGTAGTATTTTCCACAAAGAATTGCTTTGAATTCAGTGGATTATTTGTTTGGATAAGTATTTCTGCATCAGTTAACTAGTGTACAGTGCTACTAGTTTATTTATCTCTTTGTTCTTTGCTTATATATATGCAGTCTAAAAGCATTTAAATTCAGGAATTATATTTTTTGAAAATTATACTGTTGGTTTACCTTGCCAAAAAGAGCAATTATGTTGCAGTGCTTTAAAAAAAAAAAAAGTACATTTCTGAAAAGATTGTTGCAGGATGTTGAAGTATCATTTTAAAAAGCTATGCAGTTTGAACCTTTGATCCTGACAATGGATGTAATTTTAATTGTAATTTGCAGAATATCTTTAAGGTAAATAAAGGTATTGCTCTTTCAAAGTCTCTCTAAGGGTCCTAAAGAGAAAGAAAAAGCAGATCAACTGCTAATGGAGTGGTATCCATTGTTACTATAATGCTATCACGCTTTTGTTGCTTATTTTTGTTGTCTTCAGCTATTCATTTTTGGCTTTTCCCACACCAACAGCCTTTGAAAACAAATTTTTACACAGCAGATTCCTCCGTTTGCAGCTCACCATAAAGGAGCATCTCACAAGGCTGAACAGAACACTGGTAGTATGAGTGTCTGCTGCTGTTTGTTCACTCAACTTTTATTCTATTTTTTCCATGAATGATCCTTTTCAAATAATTAGGTAAGAAATCCAGCACATTAAATGGATATATGTGCGTACTTCAACAGGAAAAATTCACCACTCAACAGGAAAAGCACGAGCAACAAAAGTAGCTGCGTAACAGAAGGGCAAAAATCATGCTGCAGTATGCAAAATAGGATATTTTTTATCTTGAATTAGTCTGACTACAGAGTTGATGTTCTTTGCCCATTTTGGGGCTGCTTAATCAGAGCCCTTTAGCGTGGTAAGGAGAGGTTTTGAGGAACTATAGAATGAGTGTGGCCATATTTAACTATATTAAGAGTTTCACCTTTTGAATAAATAAAATCTTGGAATATTCCCTCTAAAAATCAAGAATTCTTATTTGTTCATGGCCAAATGAGTTGACTTTGAGTTGCTAATTAGACTGATATTGAGATGTGACCGTTCTGACCCTCAATATTCTGCTTTGTCAGTATTTGCTCTGCTATGTCCTATTCCTAAACTATAAACATTTTGGTGTTCTTTGCTTTGCTTGTTACTCAAAGTTCAGACAGCAAGACTTAATGAAGCCCTTTAAGTTATGCTGTAAATGAAGCGTAAGTAAAAGTAACAGACCTGGACCCTTTTAAAACTGCATTTTGCATCCTCATTCTGAACAGACTAGGAAAGAAAACGTTTGCCACCTGGGTTCTGGTGCATGTACCAGCTTACACATGATGGCCGTTAGTGTTCATCAGAGGCAGTTTTCCTTGTTTTGTTCATTTTCTTTTTAGTATGTTGTCATTTATGAGGAGACGAGCAGTCTGTAAATGTAAATCAGGGAGGGTTTTAGAATTCTTACATAAACAACCAAAGCTTCTCAAATCATTGAAGGCCATTAAAATTTAATGTTGTGTAAAGTTCAGCGATCAATGTATCCATTTAGTAAACATACCTTTTTGTACAAGCTTTCAGCCCTTTTCTCTTATTGGTATTCAAGTGGAAACCTTACTGAAGTATTCCAAATATATATGTTAAATGAAGCTTTTAAAAGCTTCCTCTGGCTTCTATGTTTGTACTCCTTAAATTACTAAAAGATTCTTCTGTTATGTGAAGTCAGGTTTTGCAATGTCTGTTTATATTGTGTTTTTCTTTCTTTCTGCTCTGTATTTTTTTGCCTTTCGATACAGTTTAAATTAAAAAATTGTTAAAGCTGTTTCTGACATGGTAAGCTTTCTTTTGTTTGGGCATAAGATAAATAGGACACTTATCAGAACAAGATGAACTCTCCTATTGATTAAGTATTCTTAATATTTAAGTCTAATAAAGAGCTGTGCAGCAATATTCTCATTAGTTCTGTCTCTTGTTCCAGCTAGACCAAACTTTCTTTTACACCCTGCTGTAATACCCATGGACTTACTAAGCTTTGCTACTGAGATAGTCTTCAGCTTACCTCTTCCAGACATTATCAGGTTCATTCCAGCACAGATATTTTCTTCAACAGTGAATTTAGCATGATATTGGACCTGGAAATAATATGTAACTGTCAATCTAAATCTATAATCTCTTTTTCTTGTTTAAAACTGAAATAGTATTTTGCTTTAAGATCAGATCTTATAAAGGCATTTTATGAGAAGATCATTCCACTTTACTGGGTTCTGCAGGATTGAGGTATCTCTCCATTGCAGACTTGCTATGAAGAGTATATTCAATTTTGAATTTTTTTCCCAGAAGTTCTGGCACTACTGAAACAAACATCATTTCAGAGTCCTCCTGCGAACTTAAAATAAGTCTTCATTAGCTAGACAAGCAATGAATTTAGGTTTCTTGTTTTTCCATGTATCTGAAAAACTATTTTCCTATGTAATGCTTGGGGATAGCTCTCTGCTTATCCCTAACTGTGTCAGTCTGGATGATGATGTCAATATGAACCTTAATAGGAAAGCTCAAATAGGAGAAATGCAACACAAAAGACAGTCTTGGTAGACACATGAGTGAATGCACACACCAAAATACTCTCGTCACTTCAATCATTTTTTAAGCATGTTAGAGTTCATTATAGGTGAATTGATGTTCTCACTCTGGGACTACAGCAACCCACGTGGAGTTGCAGTATTGGACTGACAACTGAGCACAGGGCTTTGGTATTTCATATAAAGTCTCTTGAGTGACTTTATGTGGATATTTGTGTGTATATATATACAGAGATATATACATGAGCAACTCTTTGCAAAATTGATGAAATTATGTGTGTGTTGACACAAATATACAGGCATCATTGCACAAGAATGTATTTAAACATAATAAATATTCGGGGCTAAGTGTTCCAGATCCTCATCATGCCTCCTGTTCTGACTGTAAGCAATGGGTGGAATCTGGCACCCTGGATTCCACGTACAATCACCCAATCATTTTCACCAGTATTGATAACGAATTTTAAACTGTAGACAGAAATCATAAGCTATTTTTCAGCATTTGGTCTTGAATCACTATGGTTTATCTCCTATTTTAAATGAACCTTTCCCTTTTGATTAAGAAATCAAACCATGTGTAAAAGCATTTGAAAAAAAAATAAGAATGTGGGTTTTATCACTAGGATGAAATGTTTATTTTTCCTCCCATCAGCTCTACTTTTTCTATGTGCAATGAGTAACAAGGCTTTTTTTAGCCTGTCTCACAAACATACACTTACAGATGTACTTTCAGTTCTGATCCCTTATAAGAAATAAGCTCCCTAGTTCCAATAATAGATGTTTTCAGACAGCAGGCTCAGGTATTTAGTTTGGCTAATTGTGACTATCTAGACTGTCTATCAGAAAAATCAAATAGTTATTCTTTCCATACCTGAATGGCTCATGGTCAGAATTGTTTCTCGGGCCAAAAGAACATAAATGCGGTTTTGTCTTTCTCTAAGTGAAATATACACCAACTACTGGCAGTAGTGTCACTGTCATGACACCTTCTTTCTTTGGACACATTCTCTGTTTAGAAGCTTAAGTTGTGTCCACAGTTAAGACATTTCAGCATTAGCAATTGAATTGGACTCAGGCTGTTAGAAGCTCCATGATTCAACCTGTCTTATGATACTACCGTGTTCTGGAAAGAGAACGTGCCAAGGATTTGTGTGCTTTGTTTTCCGTACACGGAGTGTGCTGAGTTTTTGGAGTTTTTCTTCTGTCATCTTGCCTCCTATAGGATCATGCACCAGGTGGCAACAAGGATTAAGCATCCTCTGTGAGGTATGTGCTGGTAAGAACATACACTGAAGAACCATCTATCATGTCGGAAATGCTTTCTTCAGGCTGTGTCCAGGCTGCTGTGAGCACTTGCTTATTATTTCGTCTTCTACACCTGTTTTTTGTTTTGGAGTTTGCTTCTACTGAGATCTCCTATTCTCTCAGTTGGGTTTTGTTTAGCAGCTCAAAAGATAGAGAGGCCAGCAGTGCCTGAAGTCACCTGAGAGCAAGCCTCCTTCTAAGCTTTAGAGATAAGCAGCACCAGTATTCTATCCATTCACTTTCCTTCATTGTTTTCTAGATCAAAATCTGTGCATCTGAAGGTCATTGAAGTACTTGATGTCTGAATCTGCAGTTGTTTCCTCTCATTCTGCTGTTGCTGTTACTGCTAAATAAAGCATTCTCTCCTTGCTTAAATCTGAGAACCCGTATTACAGCAGTTTGCAACATAACTAGAGTTGGATTCCCTCAGTTGTGGCTTTACAGAGATATAGACTGGGCTAGAATCATCCATCCAATTCACCCAGTGTGGATATATTCTGTCAGTGAAGAATGCAGGAGGAATCTCATTATCTATCCCTGAATCCTGCATTATAGATACAACTTGCACAAAACAGATTTTTTCTAGATTAACTGATGTACAGGCCAATACCTGAAAGAAACTGCTTTCTACTGAAGTTCAAGTACTTCATTCTTATGCATTTTGTGCCTGAGGCTAGTCTGTGCTTTTAATAACTGCCTGAATAGTTGTTAAGCTGCACTGCTCAGGGAAGCAACAAGGAGAGGGAGACCTCGAGGGAAAAGATGTGAGATCTTGTCAAAATTCTATTTTTATGGGTTATTCTCCAGCCACAAATCTGTTGCACTATCAGAGCACACCCTTCTGTTCCAGTGCAGACTCCTGTGTCTTCATTCAACTGATAGGTATGGGCAGACAGACGTTTATAGTTAACACTTTCAAGTTAGCATTAGGGTAACTTTCAAAGAGAAACAATATTTTTCATTTATTATTCAAAATAATTCTTGCAAGTAATGACTTGTATTTTTCTGTATATGCTATTGGTCTTGAAGTGGGGGAGTAGATTTGATGGTAGAAAGGCTTTCTGGAAGTCCTGTGTTGCTTTTAGGACCTATATGAAGACTGCCAATCATGATCTATGTAAGAACGTCTATCATCAGCTTCAAATGAGTTTAGCTGATTTTCTGGATCGTCTACCAGGAAAAGATTAGACTGATCTGTGGAGGGAAGTTAATGTAACTGAAGTTTTCCAAGATGGTGAAATATACAGCAAGGTGGGCTCTCTATAAAATAAAAATGTGAGCACAAATGAATAGAAGTGATCAAAACTTGATGAACTCTACCAGTTCTGGTACCTTCAGGATCCAGCTCCAGAACAACTGTGCTGAAGATTGCAGCTGAGCACTGGTCAGTGAGCTGTTCAGCCCAGGGTGGTTTTCAGCGTATTAGGACTGATTAGCCAGTAGAGCAAACTATAATCCTTAAACAAGACCATGGGCTTTTTTTTCATCTACATTTAAAAAAAAAACTTTTTTTTTTTTTCTCCTAACATTGATTTAGAATATCTTACCATATAACACAATTGCTCTGTTAAAACTATAAATGGTTCCAGTTAGGATCCCAGAGTATACAGACGAGATGTTAAGAGATGCTAGACAGGCTCTGTTAGCTGCAAAAAAAAAGAAGGGTGGTGCTGACAATATTATATTATTCTTGGCTTTCACACTGACAAAATGTTATGATATAAGAGAGAATCACAGTTATACTGATGATATTAGGACCATTGCTGGCTTGCTGACACCTGTCAGATAGCTCTGACTAAGAGAGAGATCTGTGCACGCGAAGCTTTTTTACATTGTTGTGGGAGGATAAGAGAATCCAAGGATTTTCGGACCAAGCCAACCTATTTATCAATTGTTTTTCATCTATCTTTCAGAACTGTGGTGCTGAATGCTACTGAGAGTTCAGCAGTGCTGAGTGAACTCTCGTGGTGGTCAGGTGGTGATGTCTATGAGGCTGCGCTTGCAGCTTGGTTATTGAGCTGACCACAACCTAGTGCTGTCAGGCTTTAATACAGGTTCTGGCTTAATGTGTTCAAACTTTAAAGACTGTGCTGTTCTCTCCAGAAAACTTCTGAAATAGTTAGTGGAGTGGTTTGCACTCTACTCTCCTTAACAAATAGGTCATAAAGTCTTGTTTTCCACTAAACCTGAATAATTTAGCTAGTGATGTAATTAAGCAAAATCAAAGGTGATGCCAGTAGTCAGGGAAAGCTGGGAGAAAATGGTCATGCAACCCAGAAACTCTTTTGTCTTGTCTAAACTGACATTGGATTTCAGAGATTCTTTTTTACTCTGACTGACCCTAGTGCCTGTATTCTTAAATAGAATATGACCATGCCTGCCTTTAATTCACCTACAGTTAGGCAAATACATTCTTCTCAAATATATTCTCTATGTTGCTGACTGCAAATTCAAATACTGAGAGGCAGAGTGCAAGGTGTGCGACTCACAAGTTCATTCTCTCATTTCATTTAATACAGACCGAATATTTAAAAAAACTATCTCTATCTGAGCCAGTGAGAGTGGAGAGAAAGGGATTTTATTACTCCTTTTTAAGATGCTTGGCCCTACAGATACATGCAAATACTGTGAACACGAATGCTAATTAATCGACAAAGTGCTACCACAAGGTACCTGAGAAATGATAATAATGAACTCCATAACTGACCTAACAATAACTTGGTGGCTTTCAAAATTTTGTCTTAATTTTTTAATAGTATCTTATAAACTCAGAACCTGCTAGTGTTTTATTTGACTTGGGCTTAACTCTGTTTTCAATGAATTGATACCTAAAAAAAAAGTGAAGTTTCTGTGCACACTTCAAACAGCAACCCATAAAGAAAATGGAAGAAAAATCCAAACAGTTTTATGCAGCTTACTATAACAGATAGGCCTTGGGAGAGGACTGAATAAATAATAGTAGACTAAATCACTTTGTAAACTTGGTTCAAGAAACTTTAAAATGATAAATCTTACAGCTGATGGGTTTTTTTCCTCTTGCCCTTGCAGAGGATGTAACTCGTTTGCTAAGTACAACACTAGAGTAATTCTGCAGACTGCTTCACCCAAAACAAAGAGTCTTTGCTCTTACCTTTCAAGTCTGGAATCTGGTAGGATAGATGTTCATGACAGCTTTTTGATAAATAAATGCATAATAAAATGTGGTTAGATTTTATTTTTCCATAAGGTATTGTAATATCAAAAGGAGCTTGGCAGGTAACTTAACTTTGCTGTGGCAGGTATGCACATAATTATTCCTCAGCCTTGAAAATGTAAAAAATAATCAAACATCCAAAAAAAAACCCAAACCACTTTGTTCCTGGACAGGATTAGAACTGAAATTTGCCTTGTGGTGTTGACATGAAGAAAGGAATTAACTTGGCTGGTATGAATTTCATCACCTAGCTATGCAACACATTTCATACATTTAAGTCTTTAACTTTTTTGAAAAGAAAATGCAGGGAGGGAGGATTTTTTTTGAAGTTTCCATAGCTCTTATTACCTTCTACTGACCTTATGCTCAGGATCTGTATCCTCCTTTTTTTCTTACTGCTGCTTTTGTAATATCATTTTATGGAGATTGTCATGCACTGAGAACAGAAATATCTGCATTGCTGTTTCTTTAGAATTATGCATAAATAACATTTAGAACTGTATTGCAAGGACTGAACAGATCATTAAAAACAAGAGGGAGGGATGGGAGTTGCAAAGCCACTAAATAAGCTGAAGTGGAAATTATTGATGTGCTAGGAAGTTAGCGAGGAGGACGGGAGGATGACAGTGTCCTAAGTTTGAGTTAGTTCTCACTAGAAGCTGGAAGGGGGCACAGCCAGGACAGTTGACCTAAACTAGCCAAGGGGATATTCGATGTGACATCATGCTCACTGTATAATGGGAGGGATCACAGCTTGGGATCGGGTTCTGGCAGTGAGCAATTGTATTTTTCATCACTTACTTTGTATATCCTCCTGTTAGTATTATTGCTATTATTACTTCTCTCTTTGTGTTGTCCTGTTAACTGTCCTTATCTCCTCAACCCATAAGGTTTTACCTTTTTCTTCTGATTCTTTCCCCATCCCATAGAGTGTGCAGGGGAAAGGAGTGGGCGAGCTGCCGCGTGGTGGTTAGTTACTGGGCTTTAGATCACGACAAACAGAAAGGAGAAGTGATGGTAAGAGGCAACAGAGGAAAAAAATCAGATAAAATCCTTTACTTACACAATAGCTGCATGAATGGCTAAATGTGTAGTGAACAAGAGCCTTGATATTGGTTTGTGTATTAGGTATAAGATATTAGGAAAAGAAGACTAAATTTTACAGGATGATATCGGATATCCTAAAGTAAATCATTGTTATGTTGAATGGAAGAAAAAGAAACAGGAGACCAAACCAAAGGAAAGTAAATGGGCAGTAAGCAGAAGAATTCAGGAACTTAGGAAAAGCAACTTCACTTAAGAGAAGTAGGGGATTAGTATGAATGTTAAAAAAAGGTGGGAGAAAAAGTCACTGTCATAAGAATCAGGCAACAAAAGAAGTATCTGAGAAAAAGTTGTATGTAGAGTGGGAGATGCCTCAGGGCATGATGACTCAGAATTCAAAAGCAAAAGCAAGTGGTACCAGTCAAGTGGAGGAGAGACAATTGGAGGAGGCCTTCGGAATAGGTGTTTTGTTATCTGTATGACTTCATGTGATGTAGAACGAGATTCAATAGCTCAACTCACGTCACTTTTCTTTGTCCCTCATTTTAATTACCCACTTTACTCCCGACTGCTCTTCAGCTCGTCTTGCTTTAGCCCAACACTTGCCCTGGCTCATCTAGAATCCCTTTGCCTGTACTGTTTGGTTTTTTTAACTCTTGAACAAAGCTGATGCCATTTTACTATTTCACTTTGTAATTATGGGATTTTTTTTCTTTCTTTCTACTGCAGCAAGAATTACGTTTTTCTTCCAGTAACAGTGAGACTCTTAACAGGTATACAATAGAGCAGAGGGATCCAGAAACTGCTTTTAGCAAATACGAAAATCCAGAGTTAAAATGATAAGTAACTGTGTGTTGGCAATAGTGAAACTCTTAACTTTTCATAAATTACACAAATACCCTTTTCATAAACAAATTACTACCAATACGCAGTTAATCTATTAAATGTTTTGCTTTAGCTCAGAGACTTCACCTTTTATGACAAAATGTTTTTGTAGGAGACCAAAGCTACTTCATTAGCTTCCCAAACTATGAGGCAATTATTAATTAGATACATCTTTCTTTCCTTAGCAATAAATAAACTATTGCACGTTTTGTTGCTGTGAAGTCTCAGCTATGCTAGCTTCTAGCTTTGGTTTCATAAATTACTTTTGTATATGAAAGCAATTTTGGGAACCACTGAGCAATTGTGACCTCTGCTGGAAGCCTTAAAACAGATTCTGACAGCAACCACTGCAAAGAATTATTATTGTTACTCTTGGTCACTAATCTGCAGTGTGCTAGGCACTGTACAAATGGATTAAGAGATTGTACCTACTCTGTGGAATTTGCAGGCTAGATAGAAAAATAAATAGAAAAGCAAGATAAAACATACACAGAAAATATAAATGAAAACAAAAAGGGCATCAGTGGCAGAGCTAGACAGAGAATCTGTCTGCCTCTTAGCTTGCTCCTGCTACCTCTGGAATAGTATGCTGGTGAATGATCACCATGCTTATGGACATGGCTATAAATATCCTGATGAGCCCAATACTCTAGATTAATAATTTGAGAAAAATGTTCCTCAGCGAAACAGGCAAAACATTTTGTTCAGGAAGAGATTCAGTATTGAATTTCTGATGGGAACAATATGACAGTCACACATGCATGACAGAAGGAGCCTTTTGTGGAAGCAGTAAGAATTGTTTAATCATTGATCTGGAATTGCCTTGAGCCACCCATTCATGATTCCAGCCCAGAGTAAATCTTGAAATGCTCATAACCTCCGTGCTTCAAGAAAGCCTGTGCTTTACCATGGAGTGTAAAATAAAAAACAAATTCAACTTACATTCTTGAAAAGAAGCATTTACATTTGACAATTTACAGCGAGGAATGAACTGATCGTGGAATTTTGAAAAATGTAAATGAATTTACCACTTTTCTTAGCCTGGAACATTTGCCATCCTGAACATATGGTTCATTAAGGCTTCAGCAACTGTTTACTGTGGTTAAAAACAGAGTAGTGGGAATTCTAAAAACCAATGCAGTAACATCAGAGCTCTTCTTGTCAGAAGGCCCTGAAGCCAAGACCATCTTGCTCTTCCCAGTGCATCTCTGCCTTCTGGGATGATCTGTACAATATTTTGCGTGTTATTTTTAAATACCTACGTATTGTGATTATGTCAAAATCCAGGCATGTTAATAAGACTGTTTTATGTACAAATGTCATGTTATGAAAAATTGGCCCTCATGAAGCTAGCTGGGAAATAGCATTAGTTCAGCACAAACACTAGGCTGCTTGCTGGATGCCCAGGCCTCATCATACTTAAAGGAACCAGTTCCTCATCCAAATTAAACCTTTAGGCACTATTCGAATAAATGGGAAAACTTCTGTTGATTTTGGCCAAGTGATGATTTTAGCACTAGATAGCTTACAATCTATTAACACCTCTTTTAAGAGAAGGGGGAAAGTGCCAGGGAAGAGTCAAGAGATGGGATATCTGTCTACAACAAGGAAAGATTCTTCCTACTATTTATCCTTTCAGTAAAGTAACTGGGAGTGGTGGTGTCGCTTTTTAAATCCTGGAGAGGGAGAATATCTCAGAGTAAACTTAGAAGATTATCTGCTGATGGCAGAAAGGAATTGACAATGTTTCTTTTTCTCTGAGAATAAATCTTCAGACAGTTATTTTGACCAAATTAAATTATATATAAAGCAAATACCAAAATAATCACAGTCTTTATTTCCTAGGGATTTTAATCTCTTATGCAATGTGTCTATTTAACCCATCTTGGTTTTTTGCAGGGACCTTCAAGGTACTTTTGTGTCATACCCTTAATTACCACACTTCAGTAATATGCTCTAAATTATTCCAGGTCCTTCTATTAAGGCCATAGAGCTAACATAAATCAGGTGATGAAATTGCAAGGAATGTTAGATGACATTCTTCTCTGTTTATTTGCAGATTCTAGAATTATTTTTTTTAAATGATTCTTAGATTTTCCTGGGTGGAAAGTAATTTCTTTAAAGACTCAGTGTAACAGCTGAAGCAGAATTCAATGTCTTGCACAAAAATAAGTGGAATTTTTTATTTAAACATGAAGTAAATATTGTTTTGAACTACTTTTGTTATTACAGTTGGTTTTGAAGCACAGTGGACCAACTAGAAGTTATGCTTTGACATAGAGCTAATTGCATGTAATTTTATAGCATCAATTTATGCAGGAGGAAGAAAAAACAATTTGTGTGGATTCTCTTGGATTTTGCAAAAATACCAGTTGGTATGGACTGCATGATAATGGCCATAATCGATGAAGATGGTTGACTGGATTACTGTTGTCCACAACTGAGTTCAACTTCATATTTACATTTTTAATGCGAGCTTATGTGAATTCTAAAAGCACATAAAAATTGTTTATTCCTCGTATCATTCTCTTCAAGTATATTTCCCACCTAAAACTGGCTGCTTTTAACACAGTTTCTCCAGATATACCCAGGATATTTTAGAATAGATGGAGATGATTTTTCCAAGTGTGAATATACGTATTTGGTGCCTCCAACATGAGAAAAACCTGTTGGAGCGAGTCCAGAGGAGACCATGAAGATGATCAGAGGGCTGGAGCACCTCTTCTATGAAGGCAGGATGCACAGTTGGGTTTGTTCAGCCTGGAGAAGAGGAGGCTCTGGGGAGACCTTACAGCAACATTCCAGTGCTTAAAGGGGCCAATAGGAAAGCTGGGGAGCGACTCCTTATCAGGAAGTGTAGTGATGGGAGAGGGGTAATGGCTTTAAACTGCAAGAGGGTAGATTTAAATTAGATGTAAGGAAGAAATTCTTCACCATGAGGGTGGTTAGACACTGGATCATGTTGCCCAGAGAAGTTGTGGATGTCCCCTCCCTGGAAGTGTTGAAGGCCAGGTTAGACAGGGCTTGGAGCAAACTGGTCTAGTGGGAGGTGTCCTTGCCCATGGCAGGTGGATAGGAACTAGACGATCCTAAAGGTCCCTTCCAACCCAAACCATGCTATGATACTATGATATCTCTCTTGACCTACTGCCTTTTAATCCAATAGTTTTATTTGATAATTTCCAATCTCGTTCCCTTTCTCTCGGGGAAAGTATTCACAAAACAATTTTGCACAGTACTGTAATTATTTTCTCCTACTGTGTCATTGAAATAATCTGCTTTTATGGGTAAGACCTGTGCTTTAACACAGTATACACGATATATTTAAAATATTATTTCTGACTGGCTGTCTCGAATACATTGCTGTGCTTAGATGAAGTGGGGGTTTTTTGTTTCACTTCCTTTCTGTATTCTGTCCTATAAATTCTGACAGAAATGACTGTGGGCATGTGCGTGCAATGACAGGGTGTAAAAGCAGTCTTTTTTTTGAATACCTAATTATCTAATGAGGAACTGAACTAACAAAATGACCTCACTAATGCCCTAAAATATCACCTACTCTTTCTAGGTTTGGAAGGTTGCAGGAGATACTTTTATTCAAATGATATACAGGATGAAGGAAACCAGAAGATGTATTTGTAGGAAAAGAAACCAATAAATGGCTTGCATAATAAGAGATATAACAATTTAATCCATGCATTTCTGTGCTAGTAGCCAGGAAACTATGATGAAATGAGAGCTACAGGAATCAGGAAGTTTGATTATTTCTCACTTCACAGCTTCTGATAGACCTGTGTGTTGGGTTTGTGTCTGGTGGGGTTTTGGTAGCAAGGGGCTAGAGGGATGGCTCCTTTGGGAAGCTCCTAGAGCCTACCCCAGGTACAAGTCAGCCTCACCTCTGGCCAAGGCAATCAGCGCTGGAGGAGTTCTTGGAGAGATGCAGCCTGTGAGAAGGACTCACATTGGAGAAGTCTGTGGAGAATGGTCTTCCATGAGAGGGACACCATGTTGCAGAAGGGGGAGAGTGTGAGGAGTCCTTCCCCTGAGGAGGAAGAAATGGCATGGACAAGGCATCACAGACTACCTGAAACCCCCATTCCATGTCCCCTCTGCCACCACGGGGGGAAGCGGTAGAGATACCAGAATAAAGTTGAGCCCAGGAAGAAGGGAGAGGTGGAAGGAAGTTGTTTTTAACATCTTATTGTATTTCTCATTAGCATACTCTGATTTGGTCAGTAAATTTTTGGTGGGTTTGTTGTTTAAATTAAACTATGATTTTCTTTCTTCACAAGTCAACTTTGTTGTAATTGCAATGATCATTATTTGTAGCAAAATTTTTGACAACTGCTTCATTAAAAAGCTTTGTGAGTAAAAAAACTTGCTTCCTCAAACTCATTTTATAGGTTTTGATATGCTTTACTGATGAATAGATGACTCAAGTGTAAAATGAGAATTTTACTTGGCTTTGTGAGGGGAGTTGTTTGTTTGTCTCTGCTTTCAAACCAAGGAAAGTATTTCATGCATTAGTATCTTACAAGGATGAAGACAAGGAATGCTAAACATTTTGAGATTGCAATGAGAGCCAGCAACTAATTTGTCTTTCCAATAAAATAAAGCATAGCAGAAAGAATTATATCATATCAAAGTGCTTATTAAGATAAAATTCCAATCTTTTTGTAATTACACTGGCATTTTACTAAGGACTCAAATGGAGAAGGATATTAGTCCTCATTTCAGCAAGAATGTATGTTTTGGAAGCCTTTTAGAGTTTTTGCAGCAATTTATTAGATCCAGCTTTGAAAATAAGCTTGGATGCTGAATGGACAGAAAGAGTGAGATTGGACTAGCCTGGTGGAAAGGTAATCATGTCAGGCTCCCTTTGGAATTACTTGGGGGGGAGGAGGAAATAAAATAAAGTCCAACTCAGTCTTCGGAGGAGCTCATCAGTCACTGAGCCTCATGCCCAATCAAAGTCTCTTTAACTGTCATGCCTGAATTAGAAAAAATCTGACTCAAGGATTGTAGGTGAAGAATGTTCTTGGAGAACTCAAGGTAGGACAGCACCTACATTTTACTGGCACTGTGAATAATCAAAACACTTGGAAATATAGGGACTCAGTTTTCTTACAGCTATAGGGTACATAGAGTTAAATTTTGCCACGAGCCCTGAAGATAAGCTTGCAGAAGAGCAACTGAAAATGTGATTTCGGTATAAAGATGTACTTTCAGATCGTAAGAAGCTGTACTCATTTAAATCTGAGAAACTACAAAGTCTACATAAAGTCTTAGCAAAGACCTAAATATCTGAAGTACGTGTTGTGCCCTGTTAACACTTCGCAATGGTGGGGGGGAAATAGGCAAGATTGAGAAACCTTTGCCTAATATGAAGTAGGAGACAGATTTTTTATTAACAAATAACACAATTCTCCCTAAACCCTAAGCAGGTCAGAAGGCAGGATGGAAGGAAATGCATTTCTCAGCTTGTGGGTTCATCACCTAGAGCTGAGTGCTAAAGGCAACATGTAAACCCTTAACTAAGTCATATTTTATACATGATGATACCACTCCTAATTCCAGTAGGTTCTTTATTACATTTGTATTCCAAATCCTTTGCACATCCTTTGAGAAGGAAGTGCTCACTAACTTTGGCAAGAACAGTTTTCCAGCTCTAAGCCTAATTAAAAGGAAAGGCAAGAGAAAAACCTTTTATTTGTGGTGTTTCTCCTGCCGGAGAGCCAGCAGAGGGAGTTTAAGTAACAAACTCTCTTCCCAGTGCTTATTAATAATACAAAGGTACATAAACAAATAAACAAAAGTCTGCCATGATAACCTATTCCCTGTAGGAAAGGAGGCAAACCAGAAAATCAGTAGCTGCTGAATGCAGAAGGATAAAATCAGTAGGGAAAAAAGCTTTTCTAGTAGGTTAGAATGTGCTAAAACTAATGGCAAAAAAAAAAAAAAATAGCATATAAAAATCTAGGAATCTCTGTCAAATTTATAGACAATAAATATTACTACTGTGTTTTTAAACTTTTCTCCATAACCAAGAAACTTCTTGCTGAGCTTGTTTGCTTCTGTTTTTTTATGAATGCTCGGATTTCTAAAAAAGCAAAATATTGACTTCTTTTAAATACCATTGGCTTACAGGTGCTAGGACTTTAGGAAAAATTCTTGAGGTAGGTTTGCACTGTGCATTCTAATGCAACAATAATATGCAAGAAACTCCTAAGTCCTTTTATCTCTTTACCTATGGCAGCAGGTTAATGAACTTGGTGGAAAGTAAGAGATGAACAAACAGGAAAATAATATCCATGTCTTCTTCAAGAAGCTACACTAGGTCACTCAGTACCTGACTTTTTCAGCTAAAGGCAAGAAAATGCTGCACTCCAGGATCACTTGTCAGCCCAGTGACACAGCTGGGTAAACTCCAGTTTTCATAATTGGCCCTACTAGATTTCCTGTTCCCCTGGGGAGGGTAGTGAATTTGTTTTAAATGTCGTGAGCATAGTGTCTTATTGCAAGTGCATGAAGTTTTGCCTATTATTGACACCTTCAAGGAATGTAATTTAGGGAAAAGATTTAGAGGTCTGGAAGAGTCATGAGAAAGGGTCACAGGGGTGTTGTCAGATGCATTTGGGTTTGGTTTGAAATGTGTCTTTTTGTACTCAATATTTGTGGTGGTATCTTTGTTATAGAAAAGTCGTTGTTTTAATGAAATAATTCTACCAAAGAATTGCTAAGAATTAGTGGCATCCTAGAAAGACTGGTTAGTATCACATAAGAATTTTCTAATAACTCCACCGCTAGAATCCAATATTGAGTGATCTGTCCACTGAGCATGTTGTGAAACGATGCTCTCTCACCCAGTTTCTTTCACTGGAAGCATATTAGCATATTATCAGTTACTGAAACACGTGTCTACAGACTGGTTGGATGTACAGTAATTTCCAGCTATGCTCACACATTTATCTCATGTGGCTATTTAAAAATGCCTAGTTTTTAGGAGGTTCTGTTTAAAAATGCAAGCCCTTCAAGTTATGCAAACAGTTTTGATTTGGTTTTCATCTCCATGAATAAATTTGTTTCATGGCTTTGATAACAGGCAGGTAGACCCCCTCAATACAAATTTTTGAAGTTCCTTTCCTCTTCCTACAGGTTAATACACCACTTGGCTGCCTGCTGCTCAGCAGCCAAGCAATCAATCCCCTTCAGAAAAACTTAGACCAATTTTCCACTTGCTGTGTACTTAATAATTGGCCCAGTTCATTCCAGTGTCAAAATTATTTTATTTTGCCAAGGTGATAATCTCTTTCTAGTCCTAAAGCACATCTTGTGGCTGATATTGGTTATAAGTTTCTATCTTCAGGAGACAACATACCCAAGCATCAAATATAGAAAATCTGTAAGTTCTCAGAATATTGATAAGATTAATTTGGGGAGTCAACTTTATTTTATTTTAACTGAGATTGCATCACTAAGGTTTACTTTGGAAATAACGGATGATAAGCAATAACAAAAATCTACTAAGAAGTTCATAATCCATTTGGAAGCTACTGATAGATTTTTCCATGGTTGAATGCAGTCATATGACTTAAGGATGTAAGAAAAAACAAGTCATAACAAATTATTAGATCTTCAAAATGATCTTTTAATTGCTATGTAGTACATCTGATTTTCACACTTTAATGAAACAAACAGAAATGAAGCATCTTCAGAAGTGAAACAGTTAAATTATCACACTGATCCCAGAATAACAACTCAAATATAAACTGCCTTAAATTAGTACAGAGCATCCCAGCTTGCTGAGCTACACAATCAATCTGGTGTCTTTTTTGAGGGCAGTAAGAAGCCAATTTGTGTATTTGGCTCAATAGACTGCAGCTTCCTGCATCAAGCAAAGGAATCCAAGCCTCTTGTAGAGGAATTTCACCTGAGAACTTCAAAAAATAGGGTTGGGAAGAGCTTTGACTATGTAGCAATATTTTTGTCTTAATACTATTTCAATGGCACTTCTGTTTACCATTTCAATTGATTTTATTTTGATATAAATATATATTAGGAATGGAAACTTTTTTTTACATGAAACTTGTATAATTTTAACTTTATTTTTAGGATATTACAATCTATCTTAATCCCCATTCAGAATTGTGGTAGACTCTGGAAATCTGAAATTTTAAATCCTTTAGAAAGAAACCTTCCCTTCTCCACACTTACATGTAAATCACTCACTGATAGTGTATTACCTAGGTTGTGGGGCTTTTCCTGTATTTATGAAATTCTCTTTGGAAAAAAGACATATATCATTTCTGTTTACTTTAATATTTACAGGATCCAAAACTGTTTTTGAACAAGCAAGATGAAATTTCATCTCACTCAAATGTGAAACACTCCACTTGAACTGAAATGTAGCATTTTATTTTCAGGCACTTGTGAAAAAGTAAACAAAATAAATAACTAGATTCATAGAAGTAAAGTTGAATTTCCACTTTCTTACACAATAATTTAAGTCCTACAGCTTGTGCTGGTTTGAGAACACCAAGAACAAGTTCTCTGGTCCTCCTGGCACAGGGGCCAAGCACAATGGGGGAGGAGAGGATGGGTCATGTGACCTAAATGGACCAATCACAGTGTTCCCTCCCATGACGCTTGGTATAAAAGGGCCCCTAAGAAGATCCTTGGGGCCTTTAGTGTTTGTTGTGTTAGAAGGATGGTTCCTTGTCTGGTCTCATTGTGTTGCTGCTGTTCCTGCCTCATGGTTTCACACTGCAGAGAAGCACAGTTTGTCAGGACGTGTTTTTTAAACCTGCCTCCATGGGTGAGTGCAGTGTGACTGCACAAAGCCTTCCTTATTTTGTTTTTTGTTTGTTTGATTTTGGGTGGGGTTTTTTTAGCTTATCAGGACTCTGGACTCAGGTGCTCCTGTTTGCTGTCAAGTTCAGTCTGGGACTTTTCTGGTCACAACCTATGCAGAGAGCTGCCTATTAACGTAGTTTTATAAATTTTTAATTTAATATTTCTGCATTTAATTTTTTATTTGGAAGGTTGGGAAAATTCAACAGTTATTAATATGTAAAATATTATACTACCACCTTAGAGACTTCAGATTACTGTTGATTGTCACATTGCTCTCTATGTATATGTTAGAATATTTTCTAGGTGTTCTTAGTGTGGGTTTATGGTTTTTTAGTCAGTGGTGTTGGCCAAAGGGCATTGTTTTTTTGTTGTCCTTAATACCACACATCTATTCTGGAATAAGCTGGAGGGTGGCTTTACGTGGTCACCTCAGGTGCTATTTGCTGTCTTATTGATAATTACACTTCTAAGTTTTTTCATGAGAAATTATACTTCTCTTCTTTTCACCAACTGGACTCCCTCACAGCTTGGGTACTCCAGAATTTTTTCTACCTATTTCAGTTTATAATCACTAATATGTTTCAGGGATGATTTATTATTAGTATGTGTAGGTGTGACATAACAAGCAATATGAGTACTCCAGCTGCAACAACCAGTAGTGAAGTCCCTCCACCCATACTGGCACAGGTCACTGCTGTACCAATGTCTGCAACAAGCACTGCTGATGCCCCTCCACCCATACCAGACCAGGTTGCCCCTGTAATCAAAAGAAAATGAACTCAGCCCACTCCTACCAAAGCCATAAGAAAGACAGGATGCACCTCTTGTGCTGTATGCAAGTAATCCAAGTTCAATTTCTTCTTCTTCCTTGTGAATTTGAACAGCTATCCCTTTGTTCCAGTATAGTTCTTAGGCTGTGAGTATTTTGGACTCTGGGAATTATGATAGTTCTGCCCACTGTCTTTTGTTAATAGTGTTCCACTTTATTTTCAGAAACAAGCATCTTACCACCTCCCATATAAGTGACTTTATGTCCTGATATTTGGGTCATTCTCTACTATTTCAGTGAGGCCTTCATGACTGCAAGTATGTTCACAAGATATGGAATGATATATCAAGAGTGTCCTAACAGCTGGAATGCACCTCTGTGAGACGTCATTATGGCCTGAACTGCGTAAAGCACAGATTTGTGGCAGTCACAAATATTCTGACATCAGCGTTCACCCAGTCTGTGGTTATACGGCACAGCAGAACCTCTGCACAGGTGTCTCCAACTAGAGTAACTGCTGCAAGGGTCTAAAAGAACAGCCTGACTGCCATGTCTTGTGCTGTCCACAGTTCTACTTTCTTACAGCATATTTATGCATGTTATAAAGAAGTCATTCCTTCTAAACTGTTTTTGCAAATATCTATGATACTGCTATAATATCTAAATTGTCTATTTTTTCTGGCTACTTGAAATTATCACTGCAGATGATAATCTCATTCCTGAAACTGAGCAAGGGCTTGAGTCACAGTTAGCAATGTGACTTTAGGAAATGAAATGTTTGTAGTAATGTGCACTATATTAAAAGCTAGTTCTTGGAATTAGCAGAAGGTAGTCGCTTTATAAATTTAAATCAGAACTCCTACTGAATCTGTCTGTCGTGTCTATAGGACTGAAGTGTCACGTGACTGATCATCCTCCAGATTTCGAGCTGTCTCCAAGATGCTCGTAAATGATGGGGGCTAAGGTTTGCATGCAGTTTTATGCTAAAGATGGATTCCTTAATAACGGGGAAACCTCCAGCTGACCTTTTTCCTGTTGGCCTTCTGTAAGGCAGACCTAGGCGTGTTGAAGTTTTCTGTGAAAGAATTTGCAGGGAAAGGCATATAACCAATTCTTTGTAACAGGTTTCTATTTTCTTCATGATTCAAACCAAATCTGGTGCGAAGTAGGCAAAACTTGGTTGTTTGCATTAAATATCAAGTTGTTCAAGTACACGCCAATATCTAATGAACTGTTTTGCAAGAAGCCTCAAATAGACTCAAAAGGAAACAACAAACTTTTCTCCAACTGTTTAGTCTCTTGTTTGAAACTAATAGTGTAACCTTCTAAGAAGCAGGGAATATCAAACATAAGTACGTGGTTTCTAGCACCAAGAATATTGAGAAGTCACACATGTTCTTAAGTGTCTGTAATAAAAATATTGTCCCACATTTATTTATACTGCAGCGACATGCCATAGTTGCTGAATTATTTTAAGTGAAAATATATGCATTCCCTGCCTCAGAGCACATGAAATCTAAATTTATTTGCACAAAGGGCAATGTGATTAATGAATAGACAAGATGATCCCTCTCAGATGAGAGCTGCTAATGAAAAGAAATATTCCTGTTGTTTAGAGGAAAGCGTTGACTGTTCGTAATGATCTCATTTGTGCATAATATTTTCTACTATGGAACCTATGTTTAAAATAGATTTTTGAGTTACAGGCTGTGAATGACTTAGCACAGATACCCACTCTAGTGATAACTTCCAATGAATTCTGCTTTTGAAGTACTACTAAGGTAAATTAGATATTGATTTCTGACAAAATGGAAGATTTGACTTATTGCTGAATTTTGAATCTTACAGATTAAATAAGAATTTGATAGCTGGTGCTAAAACCTATTGTTCTTTGTGTTATAGATGTATCAGGAGCCTCAAACTGAAGGGTTTTGCTGTGCAAATACTTACTGGGGGGGAACACAACTAAACTGAACACTGTATGTAGAAAGAGAGGATGGAGGTGGGTGGGATGCAGTGAAATATAACACTTTGGGAGTTTTGCTTCAAAGGCTAAAACTTCCTGAATCAAATCATCTATGTCTGGTGGTACAGGAACAACCAAACTGAAAGATGACTTTGTTTTTCACTAGAGATTATTGTTCAAATATTTAGAGGTATCCTGCCTACTTTAAGATTTCTTTATGATTTCACCCAAGATGCTCTGGTTTATGCAAGTGTGCCAAATGTACATATACACCATCTTTCATGATTTGGCTATTGAGATGTTGTGAAGTCAAAGCATCATAATTACATTTCTTTTTAAATCAATTACACTTTTTCAGAGGACGTTTAAGGGGGTTTGTGTGTGTGTGCTTTTGTTGTGTTTTTGATCAAGTCTGACCCAGGGACAAAAAGATCTGATCTTGTATCACAAGACAAGGAATTTGCAAATCCTTCAGGCACGGTTATTTACAAGGATTAATCACCATAACTGTTCTCTCATTGCCCTCTGTAACCCTGACACTCTTTTACAGGTTCCACAGATGATAGAGAATTCTGCTTCTAGATTATTTTATTCTTGTAAACACAGGCTTTTGCTGTTTTACACCCACTTGGAAAGTACTTTATTAATATTAATACCATGTTAAACATAGTATTAATTGCAAATTCTGTGTATCATATACATCATGTGTACATATACATCATCTGTTTTTCTTTATGCTTGACTGTATGCATCTTTCTTGAAATCACTTCTGCTTTTCCTATCGTCCTTGAGTTACGCTTGCAGCTTTGTGGGTTACTCGATAAAGATTTTTTTGTTTTTAATGCCCTGTGTTACAGACATGAGCAGGTATTATCAGGCTTTACTTAGTACTCACTAAAGTCAATCAGAAGTCTTCGATTGACTATAGTTCTTTCTTTTCTAAAAATGCAGTGATGTGTATATCTCATTTCCAATTTTAAGTGTTTGAGTATGTAAGGCTTGGAACTGTATGGTTTGCTGCAAGTAATCCATAATGCCATTTTAGCTTAAGAGTGCTGTTTTAACCTGAGAAATTCTGAAGGAATTTCCATGTAATTGTTCATGTGCTGTAAAAGGAGGTTACATCTAACTAATTTGTTGTGAATATTCCTCAAGCTTAACTCTGCCACAAGTCTTTAGATATTTTTTGTGATAAAGTTAATGAGCTTTAAACTTATCACTTTTATGATGAAGATATTTCAACATCATTGACTAACTCTGTCATGTGAGTAATTATCTGTAGTTAGCAGTCTCAGAAAAGTCTTCCTACTGACCCATTTGTTCTAGAATGCAACTTCTTCTCATTTCTTCCAGCTTTCAGATAAAATAGAAATATATTAGACATATTTCCTAGTACTGCTTTTCAGTGTCAGTAATTGATGTGGTTGTTATAAGACAGGAGTTAATTATCTGTGTAACAAAATCAGTTTTGGGAATCATCAGTTTAATCCGATAGTATGATATTGCCTCTTGCTCTGTGCAAAGAGTATCGTGTCACAGAATAGATTATGGACAGTAACAACTTGAAACACATGTATGTACATAAGTTCAGTCACCTTCTCAGAACACAAGAATATGTGACACATGCCTGAAGCCAATTTGCTATTCATATTTTTCTGCATACGCAAGGAGGGAGCACTCCGTGCTTGACCTGCAGTAGTGAATCTAGCAGGGAGCATAAACCATCTGTGAAATTATTTCATAAGTGTTCCATCAAAACAGAAAGATAAAGCTCGACACATTCTTATGTAGGTTTGTCATCTTCTTCCAACAGTCCCAGTTGGATGCAAATATTTTCTATTTTATTGTACTTGCTTTCTGCAGTGATCCATATCACCTCCGTTTGTATTTGTAATATATTGTGAGTTTGACTGGGTGGCTCTGCAATCAAGTCTAGTTCTGCCTTATTGAATTTTGCTTGGCAGAGTGATTTTGGAAACAAGGCAGGGCTCCTGACATATAAGTGAAGTCCATCTCAATTGCTTCCTTTTGAGTGCCATGTTAACACCCTGTGTTCATACCCTATTAAAATCTGCAATACCTCATTTGTTCTTAACAGCATATGTGACAATAGCATTTTCTTTGCATTCTTAATGTATTGTGTAAAAGAAAACAAAAATTACTGATTTATCAAGTAATTATTGTGTCTGAATGGGATTAAAAACTCATTTATAAATTACATTTTCTGTTTCCTTTAGTTTGCTGGAAAACATGTAAAAAATACATCTTCACGCACATTCACCAGGTCTAAGTTTCTTTTGGGAAAACAAATAATGATGTCCCTGGGTGAAAGCATAGCTAAGTTTCAATATATAATCTGAGTTGGCAGTTGAAAAGGAAAAAAGGCAATTTGTTATTTTAACATATTCAGAGTGTTGATTTATTCTTAATATATATGAAATCTCCTAGTAGTTAGTCTGTTGAATCTGTTGAACTAGGTCTTTTTTCGGGATGTGTATTTACTCAAATTATTATTCGAATAAGACCATCTGCCTATTCAAATACAGAGAGCATCTTTAAAGTTCTGTCACACAACACGCTTCAGACCCATTTCTTCCTTCTAGCCACAGACTGTCATTGTCTAAAGATTTAGGGAATCCATCCTTTGCATGGATAGAGAAGTGATAAGAAAGTATGTGAAGTAAGAGCTTTTCAGAACAGTTGAAGAAGCAATTTCTAAGCAGACAATTTAAAACTCCAGGATAGATCCAGTTAATCTTCCTTGTACTGCCTTGCTTTGTGTCAGCCAAATGGAAGCCATATCCTAAGAAATCTTCCCCAAGCCTTTCAGAGGGCTTGATGGGAATGGCAAAGCATACAAGTAAAATGTTATTCGGGAATGTGTGCTGCATGTAGGCTGTGGTCATTAAGAACCAAATAATCTCAGTATTTTATCATTAAGTTGAGTGCTAACCTTTTTTTCTTTTTTTATGAAAAAGCTGGATCAAGATTTTCTTAAATTACACCCAGACAGATTAAATACCCACAGTGATCTCTTCTGATACAACTTCTTGACCTGGAAACATAAAGGAGGCTTCTGCATCCATCCTTTTGGGATACTGATATTTTGTGATCCAAGATCTGTCAATAGAAAATCTTTTTTTTCCCCAGTTGAAGCAATGGAGAACAGAGGAGACTTGACGTATGTCATGTTTGGAACCCACCTCATTTCTCCCTGCCTACTTCCCCTTGCTGCAGCATCACCCTGCCACACTTCACTGCTGTGGCTTTTGGGGGGAATGGCATGTTCTCCCTCTAAGGAACTGACAGTACGGTGAAGCAGTGCTCCTTTTGATACTCATTTAAAAGGCAAACTCCCAGACTGACAGCTAAGGCCACTGATATTTTCTCAAGAGATGTTTCAGCATGGCTGTTGTAACTCAGTGTGTGTCAGTTCCCGTGAGTGGAAGCCTTGCGTAGGGGTAAGAGTAAGCTAGGTGTCATATGTATTTTTCCATTTCTTGTTTCTCAGGCGTTGGGCACATGCTGCTGCCTGATTCGTTTGAGGCAAAGTTAGCCCTTTTCTCCTTGGCAAGTTTTTCTTCAGCAGGGCTTGGCAAAAGGCCTTAGTTCCCCCAAATGAGAAAAGGTCAACCCAGGACATCTTTTGTATTGTATGAGAAAATTCTAGAATCAAAAGTACATTTCAGGACTGAACAGTGTAATAGGCATGAAAATCATATGAGATTTACATTTAAAAATGCTCTCCTCAAGGGTTACTCAACTATTTTAACCTCTTGGTCTTCTGCTTTAACTCCACCCCTTAAAAATTAAAGTAGCGCTCACTTTAGTTGACAGCCTGGAGGTCTTTCTAGCCTTCTGCATGTTGCTGGTTCATTTGCTTTTACAGTGAGGAGCAAGTATCTTCAAATGAACTAAGCCCCAAGAGTTGTAAAAGACAAAAGTTCAATTTAAACTTAAAATATGATGCCAGGCATTAATAAAGCATTAGCTGAGTACTGCAAGGTCTTGTTTTAACCTTCTCCTGGAAGCTCTGTATAACTATGCGTGACTGAAAAGGCCTGAAATGCCATCCCAGGTTCTTGTGTCACCAAGCTAAGTGCAACGACCTCCAAACTCTCTGAATTTGGTAATTCTCCTGGAGTTCTAGTCTTTTGTGAAATGTCCACATGCGTAATTTGCATGTTGTGATGATGGTGGTTACATTATATGTTTCTAAAAGGAGTAGCCAACTAAATGTCTTTTTGTACTTGACTGACACCATCTAGTAATTATCTTTAGATGACTGTTAATTAGGTTTATTATATTTCCATTATCACAAAAAGATCTGAGGTATTATGAATGGATAGAACTAGTGCTGTTCCTAAGTAGAGCTATTTTTAATGAAACCTTTCTTGACTTCTAGATGATAGAATGTGTGTATACTAGTCATTTCAGAGTCTGAAATAATGTGTTCAGTTTGGGAACAGATGACTGTCGTGATTTCTTTTCCCTTCTCAGGGAAAAATGGACCTGATTAAAAGGTACCAAGTTTTATTTTTATGAGGACTTGACTTTGCAGATAAACAAAACAAAAGTCTTCTGAAATTAGAAGATTGAGTAGCTTCTCCCGTTCTTAAATTTCATCAGTGCATTCTTTTTTAATCTCCACATCTTCAAGTAGTTTGGAAGCCTGTTTGGAAATGTACCACTGCTCAAGTGTACTCTGCTACTGCACAATGTTATCTTTCTGTGGGTTACCAGATCAGAGTTCTTACTGAATGTCATTTTCTTTCTTCTTCTAGCTTTCCCTTGATGGAGGAATACTCTATGTAACTGTAGGATAAACATCAGAAGAAGATTTGGAGTTCAGCTTCAGTTTAAAAAAAAGCATCCTACATAATGTATTTTACCTCCATTTGGAAAAAATCCTAAGAGTTGTACACTTTGTCTCTAAACTAGAACATTAATGATTTACTTCCCAACTTGTTCTGGCCATAAAGAATGTTTGGGAGTAAATAAGGAAATGACATGGAGATTGATTGCCCATTTTCTAATTCTTTCTGCCAATTCAGCAGCCCAAGGATTTAGATACAAGTCTATGCTCACCCAGTTAACTCCGCACTGCTGACTCGTTGGGTGATGACTCTGAAGTGTTTCTTGGCTTGAATTTCCTTTTCCATTTTCTTGTGGTGTAAAGTTATCTCTGACACATACAGTAAATAATGACAGTTGTGATTGACACTCTGTTCACATACTCAGGCGGATTCCTAACTTGTTTACACACTGCATGGTTGTGACTGAGAGCAACACGTTAAATTCTTTGCTACTAAATGTCTTACCTTCAAAGCTGTTAAACCAGGCTTTCTAGAAAAGTTTCTGAACCAAGACTACCAAGAAGACAGTTACTGATAGCGTAAGATGATTTAAAAATTAATTCTGTAGCAAAAAATCATTTTATTTACTATTTTGCATATACCTTTTTTTAACAGTAAAGTTGTAAACCCTGTGTGAGAATATATGATAAAATTCTGCTGAAAGTCATTAGCAATGGCATAACAATACTAGAATTATTTATGTCAGGAAACACAAAGTGAGCTAACCCTCGAGTTCAAAGAGAATGTGTGGTTTTAATGTAAATTAAAACAGATTCTTACTGGCCACTAACCAAGTGTTTACCTGTTTCCATTAAAACTGCATTGAATTTAATCAGTATGCTTTCTAATGCATGCATTTCTCCCTAAACAAGAAGTGTATTTGTCATGAATATTTAAATTGGATTTTAAATCCATGAAAGTTTAATTTAAATAAAAAGGTGATTTTTCAGGGTTAAAAGTTAGCTTTTTCAAATTCTATTCAACAGTTGTAAATAAATTTTAAAGTTAATATTAAGAAAAATTCCCTCGAGAACACTTACAATTAAATGTCTTTAATTGCAAAAGGCTGAAATATAACTGCAGTGAAGGTAATGTCATCTGTACACACAACTCAAGCCTTTGTGCCTTATAACTAAATAAAGCCACTAATGGCTAATACAGAAATTGGAAGAGTACAGAATATTTTATATGTAAAACATGGATATAAGGCAATAAATTATAACTCATACTTCTCACTGTAACCACTGAGCAGAATATGGGAGTAAATTTCTTTATATATAATTGTCATCATAGATTCTTAACTTTTCACTACATGCGTAATGTAAACTCTAGCTTTATTGTTGTGATTTCTGTTATCTCACAGTCGGGGTTTTTTGTTTTCACCTTGTTTGATTTTGCAATAATGAATGACTGAGTTGTCTATAGTGCTATGGGTATGAGTTAAGAAACCAGACTAATAAAAATTTTCCATTAATTTTACTCTAACAGTAATAGGGTTGCCTTAAACCAAGAAAACTTACACTTGCCTATTCGTTGAATTGGCCACTGTGAATCCTTCTTCTAAAACTAAGCATGTCTAGAGTTTCAGCTTTCCTTGTATGTTACCTATCAGTTTATTGATAAATAATTTTTTTCTTGCTAGTTACCTCTTTATTTTTCAGACAGCTGTATTCCAGTTATTTCATGTTATTTTGAATTCATTCATGCTTCAGCCTTTTTTTCTCTGCTGATTTTGTTTCATATGGAGATAGCTTTTGATACAAAGCTTCACTTAGTTTTATTGCTTTGTTTTAAGGCAAGTGCCGGCAATTGAGACTTGAGCTGCAAATTTTATTCAAGTGATATAAAGCAAACAGACCAGTGTGTGAAGAGATGTATTTTCAAAATATTATTTATCACAGATCCTAAAGCTTAAGTGGATTAGATGTACATATAAAATACATATAAATCTTCTCAGTCAACTCAAATCCTGCATAACTTGAGCGCAGTACGCATCCAGCAGCGTATGGCCCAACTTCTTCGGGTGGAGTTTATCCCTAGTGGTGACGATAGAAAAGGCAGCAAAGACTTGAGTCAAGACTGTGCTTACAGGGTTAGAATTTCTGGTGCTTGACAGCAGCGGTGCCACTATCATGTTTTTCCAATACACACCGTGTATTTGAGGGAAGAATCTCCCCCATAAGCTTTGGTGTTGGGCTAGAGTTTTGGAAGAGCACGCCACAGGTAGCTTTGCAACAGACTTTCCCTGCTGTCCTGGCAGCTCTCAGGATTGGTTTCTGATGTACTTCACAGCATCTGTGTTTGAGCAGAGAGAGATTATTTGAACCTAACTTCACCTTCTTTGGACCTCTGTGGAAAACAGGTTTGTATGTGTTAGTTTATGAATGTATATTAGAAGAATCTGAACATACAAAAATGCAGTATTGCATGCTGTAAATAGGAACAGGAATACAGGAAAGCAAAGAGTTGGCAAATCATAATAATTCTGTCTTCTTTAGCAATTTTGAGCATGTACTCTCCTAACTTACCCTGCTCTTCACAGTAAGGTAAACAGCCCACCAACAACTCAACTTCCTGAGAGCAGCTGATGTTTTAAGACATTTGAAGTGAAGTACTTGGTAACATCCCAGTTCTGTAGAAACTGATTTGACACTTAACATGGGCTTGAATAAAGCCAGAAAGACACCCCTATTTTTCCAAAATGAGAGCTACATTGCCTGGTGATTTACTTCTATTTGGCCTTCAAGGTTTATCACCTCAGATAAACCAGCAGCAATGGAAGTATATTGAGTATGTAGAATTTTTCATGATGTTTGTCGTGGTTTAACCCTGGCCGGCAGACACGTACCCACACAGCCACTCTCTCACTCCCCCT
>NW_009729086.1:0-23258 GCF_000703405.1 Apaloderma vittatum | reverse complement strand
TGACCCTAACCCCTATCAGGGTAAAGCGGTTGAAGACACCTAGTAACTAGAATTATGGTGTTGAGGAACATAACTGGATGAAAAAGTTTAAGCTTCTTTTTTCCTCTGAGTTTCCTTTTTCCTGTACACTGTATGTGCCTCATTGATTAAATAAACAAATATGAAGCAGGAGTGGACCAAGGATAGATGTTTACATCACCTGAAGGTGGAAAGAGACTCCATAGAGCACATTTTATCTTCCTCTTAAATGGTTAAATTGTGTTCTAGAGATGCCTGATCTGCTGCACTGACTGTAGAGAAATCTATGCAAGCAGCCTAATGGACAGAGGAATGGAACACCTCTGCTGCGAGGAAAAGCTGACAGTGTTAAGGTTGTTCAGGCTGGAGAAGAGAAGTCACTGGGGAGACCTTATTGCAGCCTTTCAATACTTAAAGGTGACTTACAAGAAAGATGGTGACAAACTTTTTAGTAGAGGCTGTTGCAATGGGACAAGAGGCAATAGTTTTAAACTAAACCAGAGTAGATTTAGACTAGATATAAGGAAGAGATATTTTACAATGAAGATGGTAAAACAATAGAGCAGGTTGCCCAGAAAGGTGGTTCCCATCTCTGGAAACATTCAAGGTCAGGATGATGGGGCTTTGAACAACCTGATCTAGTTGAAGATGTCCCTACTCACTGCAAAGAGTGTTGGGCTAGATGATTCTATGATTTTATGTTTTTATGATTCTATGATTTAATGATTTTTTTTTGATTTAATGAATTATACTGTCAATGACTACCTGTTAGGTGAGATACCTCTATCCTGTAGAAGGGTTGGCTCCTGACAGTTCCCTGCTAAGGATGCTGGCTGTCATGAGCTAGGAGTAAAAAAAAAAAAAAAAAAAAGTATAATGAAAAAAATGAAAAGAGAACCAACTTATTTATTTTAGAGTGAAAGTTTTTCAGTCATATTGCACTTCCTCAGAAATTTCAGACATCAGTGAAAAATAAGTTACGGTGCTTTTCTGCTCAAGAAAAATAATTTGGTGCATAATTCACAGTTGTGTAAGACAATTACTGAGATCGATTGCACACTATACATGCCTTGCTATAGTTCGCCCTCGTCCTTCCTACTGTGCTGATTCCAAGAAAATATGCTTAGCTGAAAGATACATGCAATGCAGAAAGATTCATCGCATTATTAACAGCTTCATTCCTGATTTAATTTAACCGCAATAATGATATATAACGTGAACCTGCACACTGAAATTGTCTGGCATGAAAGAGAGAGTGGGCTGAAAAAGAAGTCGTAGTAGTGTGAGTGGGAAGATAAAGGAGATGATGGCAGTTGGTGGATTTTATTTAATCAGTGTGAGGAGATGGAATAGGGAGTTAGACGAGCCCTGGTTAGTGTTGACGAAAAGGAAGGGGGGGCGAATGGATCATCCATCCAACAATCATAAAGATTAGTGTAGAGCTGAGTTTTCAGAAAGTAAAGTTCTTTCCTGGGTGAACGAGGGCCATTCCTCTGTATAATGAACAATTATTTTTAATACTGTAAATTAGTCTTCATTGTCTTCATATATATTATGAGCAAACATTCTAATTTTCCTTTAAAAACCATTTGAGTAATTATATTTTATAAAGGAAGAATAAAGTTTCATATGCAGAAATCAAACAGTCCTCTACTCTTGAACATGTTTGTCTGGACATAATACTTTGTATGTCTGTTATTGTGTTACTGGTATTTGATACAAAGCAAATTTTTATGCAGTAAAATAACAACAAATTGTCTCATTGTTTAAATGAAGATGTGTTCTAAATTATGCAATTGCATCTGCATCATAGGATACTTGCTTGTGAGTTTCATATGCCAAATATTTAATATATTTCTGTGTAAACTTACTGTAAGTTACAGTCTCTTGTTGGATTATTGCATGTTTTAAGGTCCAGTGTGAGATATATATGTGAAAAATATTGTTGTGCTCAGTCAAATTAGGTTTGAATGGGTGAGTTGATTCATGCAAACTGTAGGATAGGAACTGCGTCCTTTAGAAAAAGTGGATCGTTTATTTTCTAGAGATTACTCTTCACACTGGAATATCTTTGCTGATCTAAAATCTCTTTGTAATTAGGAGGAATTATATCCTTATGAAAAGTACGCCTAGAAAATACTGGTTTGTTTTCTTTTGATTTACCAGAAAAATACAATTGTTCTCACCAAAATGATGAATTAGTCTGGAAATATGTGTTTTATAAATTAAATTGATCAGCGAAGAACTTAAATTAGTTGTAAATGGAAAGCTTTGCAGTTTGATGTTTAGAGTATTTTGAAGACTTTATTTCTTGTCCTAATACAACATTGGACATTTACTTTGCATACAATCATTTTACATTATGATCTAGACTAATCTATTGAATTAATTCTTGATCACAGACATTTTCATCATTATTGAAACAATTGGCTGTTGTTTTAATTAGGTATAATTTACTTTTCTTTGAACTGGACTTGACCTGATAAATAGGCTTTGGAAAAATCAGTGATGCTACTAAAATGAAATGCTAGTATTTGGCTGATTTCTTCTGATTAATTTAGAGCGTGACAGACTTTCTGCTCAACTAGATGCATTCATGCTGAGGATGGAAAGCATGATTATCATTTGAATGTATAATTAAAACAATAAACAAATCAGACCTGAATTTTGACAGCAGTGGGCAGTAGAAGAAGAATGCATCTTGGGGCTTCAGAACTGTGTAGAGAAAACAATAACTAATTGCTGATTAGATATTATAGACTTAACTGTACAAGGATCTCAGTTACACAGTACAGGGAGGCAACTGATGAGGCATTCTCCCAGATCTTCGTGCTCAGATTTAATAGCTGTAATCATCTCCTTTCCCTCCTTTAATATTTCTGTTCTCAGAGGCTATTCAGGGCTCAAACTGCTTTTTTGCCCTACTTTAACCTCTGGGTGACAGTGCTGATCTTTCACCAGTGGGGCCAAACAGAACCAGTAGGGAGAAAACCACGTCTCCAGATGTTACTTTTTCATATAATTTTGATTGTCAAGGTAATATGTTTCTTGACAATAAAATACAGTGGGTATTTATCTTTACCAGAGCTGTCTTACTTCTGCTTGAGGCTCCTGCTAACAAATTTAAAAAGAGGGAGTTCTATGATGCCCCTGGGTAGTTTGGATACTTACCGGTTTTTCACTTTAGCTATGTGAAAATTCATAAGCTGTCAATCAAATTAGTTCTTTCAAGTTTTCTAGAAACCAAACAAACCCAAACCAGCAACAAATCTACTATAAATAAGAATCAGTAAGCATCTTTCTTAGGTTGGGCTTTACAACTAGTATATTTCAGAAAGAACGATGGTGTCAGGAGGTGTTAGTGTTAGATATTCACTCATTTCAACACAGAGACTGTAGCTGTTGTCAGACGTCAGCCACTGTGTTTAAAGGTTTTGTATATTCATATAATTTATGTTATTACAATGTATGCTAAATCTGAGGCTAAAGCGGCACTGGTTACAACAACAGTTTCTTACTATGCTTCTGATAAATCCTTAGCAATAGTATCTATTTTATTTTGGGGAGATATTTGTGAGTGCTCTGGATTTGCAACTGTTTAATTAGGAATGGGCTATGCTGTAGCATTTAGCAGTCACATATTATTCCTCTAGTTTGATTATTAGGTAAAAAATATCAGATCCTCACTAGTGAATGTTCCTGTGTTTGCTAGAATTAAAATAAATCTGTTCATGTTGCAGAGCATAAATTTCCTTTTAATTACGGGTATTAAAAGTCTGCATAGTGTTCAGGTAATGAGTACAGGTAAAAGATGCATGTTGAGGACTGAGTTTCAGCAGATCAGATTTACCAGTGCAATTATAATTTATATTATGATGTTATTCTTTGTCTTCAGCTAATTTATGAATGGATTTTAATTTATTTTAATATATGAATATTGTGGAGTCTCCTTCTCTGGAGACCTTCAAAACCTGCCTGGATAAGTTCCTGTGTGACCTACTGTAGGTGATCCTGCTATGGCAGGGGGGCTGGACTAGAGGATCTTTTGAGGTCCCTTCCAACACCTAACATTCTGTGATTTCTGTAGTCCTAAAACACAGGACTAAATCTCAAAGAATACTTCAAGTCATTCCTTGATTTGTGTAGCTAGGGGCTATGAAAACATATATTGTCTTTGCAACTGTCATGTACCTCATTATGTGGCAATGTTTGTTAACATACATTTTAATTAAAAGTAGAGGGAGTTGTTTTAAAACAGTGATGTACACTAAGCTTTTGAAAATTTTCATGTTAAATTCCATGTCAAAAATGGCTGAAGATAAATATGCTCCCAAAGGTTAAATTTGACAAAAATCTCACATCTCTGTGGGTAAACACAAAAAGTTAGTAAGAAATACAGATATAAATGAGCATTTCCCAATTTCTAATTATTTTTTAAAAGTATTGTTATTCACTTAATTCAGACTGAGCATTAATATGTATACTGCTTCACTTAAACCCTTGTGCAAACAGTTGAATAATAAAAACTAAGTAATTCAAGTAACAAAATAAAACATGACAAAGCATAGTTACTTACTTTAATAGAAACAAACAGTTTTAAAGAAAGTAATGTAAGAGAATTGTTTCATGAAGTCCTGCTTCAATTGAAAACCTAATTGTTTAAATGTATTTCAGTTTCAATTCTACTGTGCCTATTTGGCACCATAGAAATCTACCACGTATCCAGAAGAAAAATTAATAGCAAATTTGCCTCCACTCAGATATATTTTTATTTTTTACCCTTTAAAAGGATTTTCTCTTTCTTAAAACTATACTTGCCTGTGTTTACTCAGCCTCTGTTACATTTTAACACTTTCTTTTTACCTTAAAATACATTTATTTTGGATCTTTAGAATTCTTTTATCATATTTTGATGCTCCTATTTCCATGTGGCTTCATAGTGGCATCCATGTGGCATTCATAGTTGCTCTAATTCTCAAACCTTCTTTTTCCTCTTGAGATGATACTGTAAAGATTGCAGATTTATTTTCCTTTTGCTCTCCTACAGCAAATAATAGATATGTCTGAACTACTGCAGCAATTAAAGACTCAAGTTTTTTTGGCGACTGGTTTTATATACTTCTCCATGACAATTTATGCTAAATTAAACACGTGCTTTCACTTCCCTGTGGAGTTTTTTTTTCAGACACCACACTAATTTTTATAATTCTGTGGGTCACCCCATGCAATCTGTCTCTTCTTCCTGATCAGATATTTTTCTAATATTCATAGGTCTAACAGCATCCCAGAGACATTAGGAATGGGCCATCATGGGAGGAAAGCTTAGTTATATTCTTTTCAAACTGCTCCGGGGATTGTGAATCTCAAGTACAGGAAAATGTTTAAAGCCCTGAGGGGATTAAGTTTTATAACAGATTTCTTTCTTGACTTTTTCTACTGAATAGCATGTTACTGATACTACTTTCATTTTCTTTGGACTTACTAAATGACCTGAATTTTTGTTAGTTGTACCAAATCTTAACCTTTGGAACATACCGACTACATAATAAGTAATAGAGGGTGACAGAAACACAGTAATATTAATGGAACTGAAATGGTGATGTTATGTTTTATGAGCACTGTTAGATATGCATGCACCAGGAATTTAGACTTGTACTTCTAACAAGGTGCAAAACAACATACATAAAGCTGATACAATATACAAGGTGTGTGTCAGTCAGAGGTCTTTACATTAGACATGATGTTGAGTGTGTTTGCCTGCATGAGGTAGGATGGCAGGAATTGAACGTAAAGCTCAAAACCACAAAAACCCTTAACATGTCCCTGTGCACAAACTTGATATCAGTAGTAGTTCAAAAAAAGTTTCAGGGCAAGGTGAAGAGAGTTGACTACTGGATTAGTTCTTCAGAATGAAAACATCAAATTATTACTTTATTGTGCAGTGAAACTTTTAATTGCAGCACTACACAACACATTTTATATCATTAGTGTTCCTTATCTCTGATATTTAATTCAGACACTTGTGTAATTGCATGGTGCATTGGATTGTCTGGATTTTGTGAGATCCAGCCATAGATGAGTATTATGACAGTCCAACCAAGTTGGGCTCTTTCCTGTCATTTTAAGTGGTAAAGTGAAAAGATCTGCTGACTTTTCAGTGAATTCACTTCTCTGCTAATTACCCCCTGAGGAGTAGAATGTCAGCAACAAATTTTACCAAATCTTGCATAATGATTAAAAATGGAGAAGCCAAGGCAGCTGAAGTAAAGGTCACTGTATAATCTCCATTTATTGAAATGGAGTTAATCGCAGTACTCCATCTCTTGTAGATATGTTGGTGTGAATTTTTTTCATTTGCGGTTTCTTTTCTATTCTTAAGAACTGACACTTTCCAAGTTTTTTAAATGTTGGTCTTAATATTCTGTTTACGAGTCTTCTGCATTGATAATAATATGTTCGTGCCCTTTTCCTTATGTCAAAATTAACTTCTAAACAAGGTTTAATTATACTTTTATGTATCAGTGACTATGGAAACAGTCATTTAGAGAAAAGAGAAAAATATGGTGAGAAAAGTTACTGCAGAGGTGTGTGGTGATTACATGATGTCCTGTCCTGTCCTATCATAAATGTGATTGGAAGAGTAAAGGAATATTATTCACATTACAACAAAAGCGGAATAACTATAATCATGAATACATATGGAAAATATTTTCTGAAGAAGTCTTAACTATAGTGTTATTCAGATATCCAGTAACTACTGCAGTACAATGCTGTTTCCTAGTTTCTACCTTTCTGTACTGTGCTGTTGTTTCAGTTTTAGCTAACTCCAAGTGGGAATTCTGATTTGTCAGGGATTTTTTTTTGAGATTTTTGTTTGTTTCTTTGTTGGTTTTGCTTGAGTTTTTTTGTTTGTTTGTTTGTTTAGTGTAAATTTGATTTCGGTTTGAATTGAACCAAATCCAATATTTTTCAAAGTTTCACTGAGCTGGAATTTTCAGGAAACGCTTGTTTAAAGTTGAAGTTATTACTCATTTGAAAATGAGTTCTCTTCTCTGGGGAATGAAGGAGTTTTGCTAGAAAGTATTTATTTACATTTCTTTGCTGACCCTTTGCAGTCTGGCAAGACTCATTCCCCGCTAATGAATTCCTCTAAGCTTGTCTCAGAACGCAAGACTAGATGAACTATTTGGGAGTCTACTTTAAACCAAAATCTTCATGGACACAGTAGATCTTTCATTTACCAGTTGCCTGCTGATTCATACTGAAAGGTCTAAACAACTGAATAAAGCAAACATTTAAACTTCTGAAAACTGAAGGTACTGAATATAGGTACTAGCTAGATGACTTGAAGCAGAAAGCTTTCTAGAGAAACTAAAATGTAAATTGTGCCAGCACTAGTCTTAAACTGATTGGCTGCTTTGGTGTACCCCAGTCTGAATGTACTTTCTGGGGACCTAGGTAACCTTGCAGAGACGATGACTCAGTTTTTGTCTTACCCTGTCACTGAACTTGGGATCATCACTGAAACTCAGAACTAACTGATGTCTGCCTGCTTTATCCCATAATTGTGAAAGACTACACTGCCTCTTCCTTTTAAATGCAAATGTTTCCTATCTGTGACTCACATCTCCCACTGCAGGTTTTGTCCTCTACTTTCATCTGTTTTAAATGGTTTGTCGTAGAAGTTTTGTATGGGAAAAAAATATTACTCCTATCTGGAATCATGACAGGTACTGTCTGTATATATGTCTAGTCTGGTGTTCAGTGTATTTCTTCACATCAAATTCAAAACAGTTTTCAGAATGATAGAACAAACACAACAAACAAATTTCAGGACAGAAAATTCCTTTCATGAGAAATTTCTAGCTGTACGTTTTTCACAGGCACAGACCCACTTGGCACTAGCCCGAGGCTCCTCTTCCCAGTGAATGTCATCTTGGGGCTAATCAGTATTTTTCTGAACAAAATAGCTCCCATTAAAAGTATCTGTTGAAGACATTGAGTTCTGTATCTGTTTCACAACAGCTGATAAATACCAAGTGAAATCCATGCGGATTACGAATTAAGAAAATGTACATTAAGAAAAATGTGTCCAGCTGGTCTAGGGAAGTTCTCCTCCCCCTCTACTCTGCCCTGGTGAGACCACACTTGGAACACTGTGTCCAGTTTTGGGCTCCCCAGTTCAAGAGAGACAGGGACCTACTGGAGTCCACAGAGAGCCACGAGAATGATTAAAGGATTTGAACATCTCTCCCATGAAAGGAGACTGAGAGAACTGAGGCTGTTTAGCCTTGAAAGGAGACGGCTGAGAGGGGATCTTATTAATGTATATAAATATCTGAGGGGTGGGTGTCAAGGGAAAGACAAGAAAGAATAGGTTTAAGTTAGAACATAGAAGTTCTACCTCAACACGAGGAGAAACTTCTTTGCTGTGAGGGTGACAGAGCACTGGCACATGCTGCCCAGAGAGGCTGTGGACTCTCCTTCTCTGGAGACTTCCAAACCTTGCCTGGACACATTCCTGTGTGGCTGCCCTAGGGGATCCTGCTCTGGCAGGCAGGTTGGACTAGTAGATCCCTAGCAGTCCCTTCTAACCCCTAACATTCTATGATTGTATGATTTTATCAGTTCTAGGACCATGCAAGTAGCCCTGCTGTAATAGATGTTTCTGAACTGCAGGACCGTCTTTGAGGTTGCATCTGCACTTTTGAATATAGCAGAAGCCAGGTCTCTTTGTCGATCTTGGGGCCACGTGGCATGATCTGATCTTAATTAGGCTGTTTGGAACTGTTGATCCTATAATACATGGAATCATAGAATGGTTTGTGTTGGAAGGGACTTTAAACATCATCTAGTTCCAACCCCCCTGACATGAACGGGCTCATCTCCCACTAGACCAGGTTGCCCAAAGCCCCACTCAGCCTGGCCCTGAAGACTTCCAGGGAGGGGGCATGGCATTCCCCTCAGAGGGAACATTCGATACAAACTGCCTTTCTCTTATGCATGTGTACACAGACACATTTGTATCATTATGGACTTTCATCCCCCTGTGTGCTGAGAGCACTCTATGGTATGCACAATTCCAGTGGTCCGGTGTTACTCTGGTGCAACACAATGCCAGGGAGCATTGCTGGAGATGGAGTGGGACAGAGACAGCAAAGTTGTGACTGAGCTTGTTTGGCTTACTAAGATGTGTAATAACTCCGCAAAGTCAGAACCTATCACAATTCGGACTCCAGCTAGGACGTTAGGATTTTGGTGATCCGTTCTGTGGAGCTAAACATCACTTTGTAACCAAACTTCAGGGGCTGCGGCTTTAAGGAGAAGAGTTGGGGTGTTCTGGCTGAGCTCTGGCTCCAAATCAGACTTGTCAGCCAAAAGACTGCTGGGCACACAGAGGAAGAAATAGGAGGAGAGTAGGAGAGTAGTTGAGGTGTTTCCTTGAGAGGCAGGAGCTCAGTGCTTTAAAGATCTACTCTGCACCAAGTCCTGGCCAGGGCTGCCAGCAGTTCATTGATCTCAAAGTATATTAAATTAAACATTTCAGGCTCTCTGAATCAGCAATTTCAGCATTAATTGTATTTTGTTTAACTAGATCCTGTTAAATAAATTAATCTTTTCAGCAATATATCACCAGTTGGGGTACATTTTATGTATTCATAGCTGTAATTACAGTACTGGAGAGAAATTTAATAGCTCACAAAGCTATGTTGGTTTAATATAGTTCTTTAGTTTTAGGTTTTCATTTTTGTTGGGTTTGGGCTAGATGCTTTTTGTTTGCTTGTGAGTTTTTTGTTTTGTTTTGTTTGGGGTTTTGCTGGGTTTTTTTTGTTTGGATATTTTTTGAGTGTGTTTTGTATTCATTGAGTTTCTGTTTTATACATTGCCATGTCATCTGGAGGTTGGACAAGTGTACCACAATACTGTCAGTGGCAGCATTTTCAGACCTGTCAATGTGTAATTTTACATTATTAGCAGTACAGTTGAAATGGATTATTTCACTGGGACCAGGTACATGACTGTCCATGGGGTAATGACTATTAAACAGTTTTCAACACATTTTTTGGAAGATGCATTTTCTCTTTCACACTATTTTGTGCAATATGGAGAGGGGTTTGTTTCTTTTTTTTTTTTTTCATGATTCTAAGGCATTCTAAAATCTTTAGATGAAAAAGAGTAGAGACAGTTAAAGCGTCAATGCCCACCACTTCCAAAGCAGCCTTCTGTGACAGTCTTTCTTGGCCTGCTAATGGCTGGCAGGGAGCCAGCAGCTGTGTAATGAGCTGTGTGAAGGGCAGGTAGCCCCTGGAATTACAGAAGAGAATTGTGACAGAATAAAGGGAAAGATGAAACTCCTCTTACTTCCTTTTATGAGGAAAAAGACTTCAGCACTTGCTTATTGTAGTCTAGACTGAATAGATTGGATCTTGACCTTAATTTTAGTTTTCTTCAACCAAAAAAAAAAGGAAAAAAAAGTATTTGGCTATATTTAAATAAGAGAACAATGTTATTTCCAGGCATTTAATACATGGGAATGTTCTTCACCAGCAGAAAAAAAATTATGCTAAGGTTGGCTCTGCGGTAACCCCTTTGTTGTTTGAAGTCACAATTATTCCCTTTCAAAAGGATGTAAAATTTTTATATTCAGAGTTTCAACACAGCAAAAAAAAATTAATGGTCTGAAGATGTCTATAGATGTTATAGAAAAAATATTCATAAATCCCCTTCCATTTTCCTATTCTCAAACACGTTTGATTTTTTTTTCACAGAGGTTTAATCATCTATGTGATGATCTAGTGATCTTCTAATGTTATTTTCTGGGAGGGGAAATAAAATAAAACAACTAATACACCTTTAATGATGAAAATCATTGTGTTCACACTGTGGTTAGAGGTGTTGCATCAGTTTGGATCAGCTAACAAAATAAAAAATGGAAAACAGAAACCTAAACCCTATTGAATTTTACTTTGAAGGAAGCATTTATATTTTTTTTCCAGGGTATATTCTGAGGGATGTTCTAGACCAGATTCCGTTCAAACACAATTGCAAGTGGAAAGCAAATCTTGTAATGCAGTAGCACTACATCAGCTTAGAAACATTATCATAAACCACTTGCCAAAATTTAGTCACTCTATGCTAGCCATTGTATCTGTCATTAAGATCTATTTTTATCCCATTTTTATACCAATGACAGTCTCACTGTGATTCGGTCCATTTTTTTTTGCCAGATCAAACCTTGACTGTTGAGGTAGAAGGTCTTTCCCATAAGTGTGGCAGTAATGGGACCAGGCCCACTGGGTCTGCAACTGTTTCACTGACAAAGTATTGTAAGGAGAGATAAAAGTGAATGTCAAATAATGTGTAAGAGTGGTGTGGGATACACCTGGCTTTTGTCAATGCAGATCATGTTGTTTACAAGATACTTCGTCTGTGGTGATATCTTCTGTGCATTTACTGTGTGAAGGAAAAAAACTATTCTGCTTCTGCTTTATATGTTCCCAGCAGGTACATACAGGACTCCTGTGAAAAGAGTAAGTTATGTGCATACCTTTATAAGTCAGAGTGTTAAGAAGGCCAAATCATTCAACATGGAACTTCTGAGCTTAGAGAGACGACCTGACAGTAGTAGTCAGTTTTATAATTATCACTGTTTGTTGAGTGTGTAGTCTACAATTTCTCCTACCTTTTGGTGTTCAGGTCTTCCCATGTATTTGCACTTCTCATAGATTGAGCTTTAAAGGATATGTTTAAAATAGCAAGGAGCTCTGAGGCATACAAAAGAAGGTGAGACTTTCTGCAGCTGCTAAGTGTAAGTTAGGCTAAATTCTATTATAAACTTCAATGTAATAAATGCTTAACTTTGAATTACTTTTTAAGTTCATGTTAAACATATTATGTGATTATGGAAAAAAAGAATTACTGGATTCTCCATCAAATTCTTATAACTGGGAAAATAATTTGGCCAAAGTCTGCATTATTATATGATTTTTAAAATTCCAGTATCAGCCAGGCAAGCAAGATCCATCTCAGCTCTTGCTGTGTTTGACGATGGAGATGTCATTGCTACTGCAGTTCAATTCCCTAGTAATACAAACAATAAAACATATTAACAGAGTCTTTGTAAAGGAGGTATCTGTGTAAGACTTTCACATAAAAGACATGCAAAAATTAAGTGTTGATAATATTTCTCTAGTTTAGATTTTTAAGTGGAGCGACTTCTGTGATTATCTTGATTCCCTTCCTCTTCCTGCCCATTCACACCACAAGAGAAAATGATGACAGTTATTGTGTTCCTAAAACCTTGGCATCTGTTTGTTTTGGATATTTTCCCAGTTTGTTGGACTGAACTAATTACTCAGATGTGAAATGAATTATATTGTCTTAAACCTATTAAATGGTGTTGTGTTAAGCTATTGGAAGGTTTTTATAACAATGGCACATCACCCAGAATGCTTCTGTTCTGATTTTCTCCCTCTTACTCCCACTTCATGTCAATGATAGATGTGTAAATACTTAATTTTGACTCAGCCATAGTGTGTAGGATCAGACTCCTGAGGGTTCATACTTTATTGCTTAATATGTAATATAAATAAAAACAGAGTATTCTTAAAATTGCATCTGTATTCAAACTTTCTTGTAGCACTCTGTAAAAATTCTCATCACTGAGACATACAAAGCATTACTTTAAATTTGTCTCCTGAAATACTGTGGTTGAATCACTATATCCTGACTCGCAGAATGTTACACTGTACACCTGCAGATGGCATTTAAATCTTATTTGGCATATTAGTAGATGTGTCTATTTGTCAAGTTATTAGTTAGATGATGAAAATTCAGCTTCACATCAGAACTACATTACTAAAAAATGAGTTGTGTGGAAGACATAGTAGGCTTTATTAGAAGGTTCTGCTAGGGATACAGGATTAGATCCATAGAAGGATATGGAGATTGTGATGTCTCACAATAACTGCTCAACCCTAAACTTGAGATATTTACTTCCTGGACTTGGTTCTCATCTGAATTTGTTTCAAATTTATCCATTTTCGTTACTGATATTTTTCTTTCTATGACAAAATAATCTGTAAGTGGTCTGGATGATGGGAGCAAGTGTACTCTGATGAAGTTTGTTGAGTATACCAAACTGAGTGAAAAAAGTGGACACTTTAGAAGTGAGAGCCACCCATTCATTACCAATCAAATCAGAGTAAGATAATGACAAATAAAACCAAATCTGAAAAATACCACACACACACAAACGCTTCTTCTTCTTCTTAGAATTAACTTTAGTCCTGATTTTCTCTGTCTCCTCCCTATCAGTGATGCAAGAGGGCAGGGAACGGGGACTGTGGTCATATCACATGTTGTCTTTGTTGCTCCTTCCTTCTTAGGCAGAAGGAATCCTCACACTCTTCCCCTGCTTCAGCATGGGATTCCTCCCACAGGACAGAGTCTTCCATGAACTTCTCCACTGTGAGTCTTTTTTAAGGGTACAGTTCTTCATGAACTCCTCCGTTGTGGGTCCCTTCCCTGGGGTGCAGTCTTTCAGGAACACAGCTCCAGCGTGGCTCCACCATGGAGGTCTGCCAGCAAATCTGCTCTAGTGTACGTTCCTTTCTCTCCACAGGTCCTGCCAGGAGCCTGCTGCAGCGTGGGCTTCCCTTTGGGATCAGAGCCCTCCTCCTGCTCCAGCATAGGGTCCTCCAGGGATGGCAGATGGACGTCAGCTTCACAGTGGACCTCCATGTGCTGCAGGGGGACAGCCTGCCTCACCATTGTCTTCACCACAGAGGGCAGGGGAATCTTTCCTCGGTTGCTTGGAGCACCTTCTCCCCCTCCTTCTTCATGGACCTTGGTATCTGCAGAGACGTTGCTCTCACATATCCTTGCTCCTGTCTCCTAGCTGCTGTTGTGCAGCAGTTTCTTCCCTCTTCTTAAATATATTATCCAAGAAGTGCTACCACTATCACTGATGAGTCTAGCCTTGGTGAGCAGTGCATCTATCTTGGAGTTGTCTGACATTGGTTCTATCAGACGAAGGAGAAGCTCTCACCAGCTCCTCACAGAATCCACCTCTGTAACCTGCCCCCCCTACCAAAATCTTGCCATGCAAATCCAGTACAGTGCATCTGCATGTTTCACAGATAGATAAAAATAGACTCCAGTCCTTATACTACATACATTGCTACTACATATTAAGTATTTATTGACATAGGCTTTGAATCCTAGGAGTATTGAGTTCCAGTTGTGGGCTGTACTACAGAATCTGTTCTCTTTTAGGATCAATTAATATTTAAAAAATCAATATTTCAAGTAGTTGGTGCTTTAAAAGTATAGGGCTCTTTCCCAGTCTGAGAGAACACAGCAGGAGTTTTGGAACTACCTTTCCTCTGCAAATTAGTCTTTTCTCTCTTGATTCAGGCATGGTATCTCCTGTGATGATAAAAAAAAAGTAAGAGTTGAATCCAGTTTTCTGCTACTTTGATGAATGTTTTGAACAAGTCTTATGTTTTCCTCTTTTTTTTGTTCCATTTTGAAAAGAAGCTTTCACTGAAATTCAAAGGAGCAAAGTAAGAGTCATTTCATTCACCTGAGAACTTTTGTAGGATTCCTATATTAATTCACTCTCCCTACTACCCACCCCCAGGCAACATTAATTTCCAAAAGTACTCTGCATACATGGATCTGGGCTGTGCAGGGGTGATGGATTCTTCTTTCCTTCCAGTTGGGGCTGAGTGATTTGATACAAAAGACGTTCTTTGAATTGCACTAAAAAAGAGCAGCCATCTGTGCTCAGAGGAAGAGAGGCAGGCTTTTATTCTAGGAAGAGGTTTTGTACTGTTTTGCATGCTCACGCAAGAATTTTGCCTTAGCTTCAGCAAGTGCTCTAGGTGCAGATAAGGCACAAAAATCCCATCTGCTTTAATTTATCCAGTGAGGAAACTGTAATGGTGGACTTTTACCTCTCTTCATTCATCTTGTGAGGGAATTTTGGCAACTGATCTGGTGTTTTAAATTCTAATTTGATATTGTGACACACAGAGCACTTCACAAATTACTCAGAAATCCATGGAGACAATGGACCTAGAGTGTCTCAGTCATGGTTTATGGAAATCTGTGTCACAACTGGTCTGATATCCAAGTAAAATCCTGCCAGTGTCTGTCGACTATTCCGAACCTTGTAAAAGCCAACAACGTAATCAAGGTGAGAAGATAGTGTGGGTTTGAAAGCAGTATTCTTGAGATCAATGACAAAAAGCCCTGCTCAGTAATTGTAGTGCATCTAGGTCTGCATGGAATTGTTCATGGGTCTGCATGGGGCCATCAGCTTTCCATCCATGCATCATGCAGAGCACAACTGAACATTCTAGGTACATCTGCAGAATGATGTTGTTGCTCTGATCTTTGGATAATTTATTTAAAACTAGAAAAGACCACTCACTGCAAGTTCAGTCACGGAAGGTCAACTAGGATTACCAAACAAGAGGTGTATGTAAATTTTCTATTTGCATATAGAACCAGATCCTCCTATTCTATTTATTATTCTTTTTTAATATCAAAAATACAGCTCTGAGGAGAGCAGATGCTTTGTGTTAAAGAATCTGTGCTACATATTGACCTGTTTAATAGCAGGTTGTATAAAACAGTTGTCTCCTAGGGGTAGACCCCTAGGTGCTTTCCTGTACGTGCACAGAACCCACGCTCCAGAAAACCCCATTTTAGAATTTGCTGCTTTCTTGTTGACCAAGTATCTTCTTACTGGAACCATCATGACTGAAAGCACGGCTAGTTTTCTTCCTTGGAATAGTAGCCTAAATATGTTAAAGTTCAAATGGACAAAATAGCTGCAAGGATCATGCAGATTCTTCAACCTGGAGGAAACAGCTGACAGTCCTTTTAGAAAACTTGTCTCCAGTTTATTTTACATTGATCCTGTTAATACCCAGTTAACTTTCTTAGTATTTCTTTCATGTAAGTATTTATATGTTTGCATTTTGAAAGGAACTGGAGCATTTCACGATTTGAGGGAATCATATTACATTGCATTTTTCTAGATGAAAATAATAAACTAAAGGCTTTCCATTAACAAATTCAGCAAATCACTTTTCAAACTCATTCAGCTAATGCTCTATTGAAGACACAGAGTATTTCAGTCATATAATTGATTATAATGGTGACTAGTTTATTGCCAGATACTGCATGTCCAACTCTTGTTTTCCATTCATGCTTATATTTCAACCAAGATGCTAAATATTTATAAATACAAGCTGTCCCTGTTAGAAAATACTGATAAATAATTTTCAAGTCATCCCTTTTTTCATTCTGTCACTTAATCATACTCAAGAAGCAAAATATTTTTAGATACAAACTGTCAGAGGAATGACTTTCATCTGATGTTCTCACTGTTGCGTTCATCAGGGAATTGGAGAAGTGGAGAATGTTCTGAAGAGGCTTAAATAATAAAGAGATGTGTATTGCAGCAAGGAGGCCTATTTTTTCTACATCAAGACTTCACTCTGAGAGTTTATCTGATCAAGACATTCCTTTTGAATTCCTTGTTCTGCGTTTGACAGAGGAGATTTGAACCTGTTACATCACACAAACACGAGAAGTCTTCACTTAGTGAATAAAACCACTTTCTGTCTTAAAGTTGTATATTATTCCTGGGGAGGGACTCCAGCAAGTGAAGGCTAGTTCAGAGTGCTACACCCTGCTTGGCTCCCAGTGCCTGCAACTTTTGTAATTTATCCAAGATTCAGGTCAGATGGATTAATACCAAACCACTTGTGATCCAGAGTTGGGGGCATATTCCAACCAAAGCAGGAATTGTAATGAGATCTTGTCCTTCCTTTCTCTCTGTGTAGCTTTGACACTGGCCTACAGTCTAACTGAATTAAAACTTCATTATGATTATCTGTTTCTTTCTAATGATGAAAATTAAGAGTAATCACGAAGCATGACACATTACGATTTCTAATACAATTACTGGTGTAATTCTGACTGGAATATCTCTATAGCACAAAGTTTAATACATCAATGAACCAGACTAAAAAGATCTCAGAGATAATTCCTATTATTCTACAGGGCACCTACTCTGAACTCTGTGCATGTGGATTGTACTAACCTTAATTTCGGTCAGTAACAGTGGAGGGAAGAAAGAGTGTGTTCTCATACTATAACGTATTTTAACTCAGATTTGACATGCATTAACATGGTCCCATGGCTCTGGAATCAAGGCTGGAATGCATCCTATCAGATGTTCAGAGAAAGGACATTATATAGTATAATATGTAGGCGTTTTCTTTCCCAGTACGAAAATAATAATCTAAATGTAGTTATGAAATTTATAAGGAGATATACAGAATCTGTATACCTCATTGCCTCATTCTGTCTGTGTTAGATGCTCAGACTTAAAGCTCTTTAGAAATTTAGATTATGTTCAAATATAGTTGTGAGAAAAACTATGTGAACCTTTTGGAATTTCATGGTGTTCTGCATTAATTTGTCATAAAATGTGAGCTAACTCTCATCTAATTCAAGAGCATTGACAAATATAATGTGCCTAAAGGCACAAAAGGAATTCCGTCTTTATTGAACAACTCATTCAACATTCAAATGCTGGTGGAAAAAGTAAGTGAACCCTTGAGTTGACCGCAAAAAACCTAAGTGAAGTCAGGTACACCTGGAGTCTTGTTTTCTGAAAATTCTTTAGTGCAATCTTTTGGATCTCATTGCATGTGTCTGAGAGTCATTGTTCCAGGTCTTGTTTGATTAATATGTCTTTTAAGAATTATTTTAACTAAGATGTAGGGTTACTTGGTGTATGTAAGGAGTTACTAATAGGTATGATTCCAAACTAGGTTTTATTTGCTCTTGTGGCTAGTGTAATGGCTAGCATAACATGGCATTTAGGTGTTTGTCACAAGTTTTGGTAATACTTAAAAGGTCACAAGAGAAGCAGTACTGAAATATTCAAAAGTCCTTATTATCTGGTCCTGACATCAAAAGCAAGTGCCTAAGGAAGACTGTAAAAACAGATAAAACATGAATAATATCTCCTTTGAGTACTCTGCCAGGCTTCAAACATTTCTGCCTTAAAAAACTTCCTTCACTTCTCAGGTAGTTCGTAGGTTTTGAGAGAGAAACTGTACATCACATCTTCTGGCTCATTTGTTTCACCATGAAATATCTAGAGACCTTGAATGAAAATTATCTGCTTCTGGCCTCTCATTACCGTTTATTTGTCTGCAAATTCTACTAGGGGAGGTTCAAGTTGAAATATATCTTCAAAAAATAGGAAAAAGGGAAAAAAGTAAAAAAAGAAAGAAGAAAAAAGAGAAAAAAAGAGAAAAAAAGAAAAAAAGGAAAAAAGGAAAGAAAAAAAAAAGGAAAGAAGAGTGGGTGGAGTGTTCTGGTAGGAAAATATTTACATGTTCTTCCACAGTGAACGCAACCACAAAGTAGCTATTCAGCTTTCTTCTGTGACTTTATTTTTCCTCAAGGCTCCCTTTCTATACTCATAATCTGTAGGATTTGAAGTGTGTCATACTTCTTGCTCCTGATGTTTTTGAAGAAAGATTTATTAATTTTCATGTATTTTGATGGTTGAGCTCATCTTTCACCCAGCATTATGGAGTTTTTTAACTTTCCAGGTATTAGTTTACTTCTGTTTTCTCCATTTGGACATCATCCTAGGTCTCTGAAGATTGCTTTTAATAACTTCCCTTGCCCCTGTCTTTTAACCATGTTTGCTTCTTTTCTCAAGACTTTTATCAGTAGTATAATTTGTTCTGTGCTTCTAATACCACTTCCGTAAGGAGTCTCCACAATGCATGTAAGATTTTAATTCCCTTAACTGCCCTTGTAAACCCTTTTTTTTTTTTTTGGCCCCATCCTTTCAAATTCCTAAGCTTATGTGTCATTAGATTGTGAAGACACGGAAGTAAATCTTCGTTTTCATTTAATGAATTCAAGCGTTTTCTTTTGCTCATCTCTTTCAACTCACTCTTGTTAAGGGTCAATGCCACACTGCTATTACTAAATCATAGTGATGTTAGAGAAGGGGGATGCTCTCAGTTTCCGGGGCTTTCACTACTGCACAGTTTTTACCCCAGGCAGAGCATTAGGACCAGTTACAACACATTTATTAGTCAGCCATGACTGACAGCGCATCTGCAGCTATTTTAGGTGTACAGAAGATGACGACTGTTCGTGTCCCGATGGGCTGTCTGTCTGTTTAACTTTTAAACCATAACATATGCTTTATAATGTTGTGCCTCAAAATCGGATTGTATCTGGGAGATGGTATTTTTCAAAAGACTTAGAAACCTCTAGGGAAATGTTAAGAAGGAATCCTAAATACAAGGAATGCTTCTAAATGACACAAGTTTTGTTTACAAAGTTCAGTTTCCATAAGGTAGCAGTGAAACTCATTAAATCATTTATTTCAAATTTGTCAAATAGCTGTTTCTAAATCTTTCTTTCTGAACCACCATGATATGGTAAAACAGCAGGTGTTCTGTCAGGTTTGTTTGTTTCGTGGGTTTTTGGTTTGAGATTTTTTTTGTCTTTAATAATAAAATCAATAATGATTTATTTGGTTACAACTGCTGAAGGAAGTGGGATTATTCCCTTCCATGCTATTTTAAGAAATACACTATGGGTCAAAGCTGTGTTTTGGATTTTATACTTCCAAATTGTTTTGGCTGTAGTCCCTGTGCTTTGAAGACAATTTTTTCTCTTTCTCTTTTCTGCACCAACAGATATACCACTGAGGGAGCCATAATGAGTTTCTGCAAAAAAACATTTAAAAATTTTTATTTAAGATGACCAAAAATAAATGTAAATACTCTCACATTAAACTAACTCATATTCCTTTGCATTACATTAAAAACCCCCAACAACACTACTGTTTAATATTTATCTGAATACAAAATACTACAGATATGGTTTATTTCAAAAGAGGGAAAATATCCTTATAAATTTACATTTATTATACTACATTAAATGTATGCAGCTTTCTATGGATTAATCAGAGGGTATTTGAAGCAGTATCAAGATTCATGTAGAAAATGTGTCTTGACTTAAATCTGACTGGCAGCCAAACACCACAAAGCCACTTGATCACACTCCCAGTTCTAACTAACTCAGTCATCTACTATGTGGGGTTTTTTGCTCAGATTTTTTAACAGAAATTTTAATGGATTGTGGCTGCATTTGATTATGAATTTTATGGATCTTACACACAATTTTTCCTCTAAAATTTGCAGGTATTTTATTCTGACCATCTTAGAATAAATAGGAAAGTTATTGCCCTGTACTTACCTCTAAAGACTTTTATAAACAAATATTTTGGTTCATTTTCTTCAGATTAGTCAAAAAAGTGCCAGTGACCATAGCGACACATACAGGGACTTCCATGAATTTTGGAAAATACATGGAAGAATACTTTGTGAACAGTTAATATGTGTTGGAAAAAAACAAAAACCACAAAATCCAAAAATCTATACTCATTTTTATAATATTTTTATTTTCCTTAGTCCTGCTAACATTACTTTGAAGTTTTTTCTTACTGTAAAATATGTTATTTAATACTCCAGACTTTTGCCTTCAGTGAAATCTTCAGGAATTAATTTTAAAGTTTAAATGACTAGTGGGTGAAAATGATACTACCTTTAGGTTTTTTACCTTTCATTTTTCATTTGTAATTCTTAATCTCACTCATCCAATCTTCAGAAAATTATATTTATCTAATCCACCTTAATACAGTTCACAAGGAAAAGCCCTGGAAATGTGGAAAGAGGATGGTTGCTCTCCCAGTCTAGTGCTAGGTGAGTGTATATGTTAGTACTTGACCCCACTCGTTCTACCTTTTTATAGTTATATCTATGTGTAAAAGAAATTGGCTTTGTTAAAACTATGAGACCATCCTTAAGTTCTTGGTCTATGAGAAGGTAGCTGTTTATTAATGAGTCTTGTTTGCCTGTCTGATTTTCTATAAGGTATTTGTTTGATGACTAGTCTTAACCTTTGTCTAGGTCACTACTTAAGCTTTGTTAACAGCAGCTAATGAAAGAGTTTGTAAGTGGTAATGAAACACTGTTTTCTATTGGTAGATCTCATTGTTGACAACAGATGGCAGATCTATTTCTTTCTTTATTTTTGAAATGCATAAGGATCTGGATACTATTCCAAAGGTCATGCTCCAGACTCAGACCTAACAGCTTCGCTGCAGTTCCTTGCCTGGCATAATGCATCAGGATTCACTTAGTATGTCCTCAATATTTTTCTTATGTCTAAAAGAATGTATTTATGCATGCAACCAAAGTTTGCTTGACTTTTCCTACTAAAGAGATTTTCTGTTCCTTATCAGAATTAGTCCCAACAGTTATCTGAAATTTTAGTCATGGTAGACTTTCTATTTGTTCCTCTGTTTGAGTTGTAGATATTTTTTTGTCAGAAAGGCTTCAGCATGTTCTTTTGAACGATACAAGTTTTATTCTGCTTCAGCTTTCTTAACTTATCTCTACGCTGCAATACTGTTTTACTGTCTTGTAGTGGTAATTTCCTAAGATATATCAATCATTTTCTAAGAACTTTTTATTCCAAAAACACTAATAAAGTTTGTAATCAATTATAAAGAATATTAATTAGCAAATTAATTTAAATAATTTCCAGTGAACAGTGGTAGTTGTATAGTGAAGTACCAACTGTTTGGATATTAACATAGATGATCTAAATAAAAACATCAGAACTCCTATGTACATATATGTATATATTTAAAAAAAAAAATCCAAATTTCTATGCAAATCACTGGTACCTTTGTTTTCTTCTTTTGTATTCTCAGATAGTAAGCTTCTGAAGAATGTCTAACATATTACAGATGAACAACTGTCAGCTTTATTGCTTTGTACTGTTCTGGATCAGAGGAAAATGGAACCTAGGTGAAAGAAAAACATTACCAATGAAATCAAATTCTTAGAAAACATCACACATAGAAGTGCTATACAGCTGTATAGAATGTGCTTTGCAATAATAAACTTGTTCTGACAGTGCTGACAGAAAAAAAATGGATTCAGAACTCACCAAATCAGTTGAAATAACCTATAAACGTTGAATAATTTAATTCTTCTTATGAAAAAATTAAACTCTAAGGTAGAAAGTTAATAGGCAGCATACCTTATAATATAGTCTTTAAGTATAATAAAACTGCTGCAAAAGTCTTCTGTGGACAGCTGCAGCATTTTACACGTTACATTTCTTCTACTTTTATGAGGATCTCCATGATTTCTTGCTTCAAAATCTTAGAGTAATCACTTACCTCTTGTTCTCTGCAATCTCTCAGAGCCATAGGTATTCTATTTCAACATCTTTATCCTCTAAAAAATGTTTTTCTCTGGTTGATGTGACCATAACTCATACAATAATTTTAACATAATGAAAATTGTAACTTTTTAAAGCAATTGAAACTATGAGCATTGAATTACTTTGCTTAGATTGTGTAATCCATTTTCTTTAGTGCTTTCCTATAAAAACATAAGTAGTTTCCATCTGCTTTGTGACTCACCAAGAATACTATATAATTCTTACTTTAGATAAAATATAAATTATAGCTTATTTATCTGACTAAATATCCTGATGTAGGTGAGTTTCATAAGGTATAAGAAGAAGTCTCAGAAAAATTGCAAAAAACATTGTTATGCATTATTCTGCATTGTCGTAAAAATCTATTATAATTTTAAGTATTGAATCAAATAGACTATCCCCTCTATCACTACAAGCTTCATTTTAATATTCTATACAAATTCAAAAGACCATTTGTCTTTTTAAAAATGAGGTTCTCTTGTAATAAATTTAAATGTACTGTGTGAATTATTTATGTATCAGACAGAAAAACTAGGTGATTCTAGTTTTCTCTAAAGAGAGAAAGTTTAATGGAAGTTTATAGGTAAAAGAAATACCCTTCTATCCACAGGTTTCCAGATGTCTTTTTGGTCACGTGCTTACTTTAGATTACACCCAAAGTGCAGCATTTCCAATTTGACTGTTCACTAAAATCTGTATTTAAAAAAGCCAACATCAACAATACATTTGTAGTGATGCCATGAAAAGCCGAAATCAGGACTCCATAGTCTTGGTGACTATTAAGTAGGCATTTATTGCAACACTGGATGCACAGGGAATCGCTTGCCTAATGTGCATGCCGTAGAGTGTCAGATGCATAGCTTATATGCAGGTTATAC
>NW_009729085.1:0-24842 GCF_000703405.1 Apaloderma vittatum | reverse complement strand
GCCAACCCAATACAACAGGGCAGGAAAAAGAGTACAGGGAGGCTGAAATGGGAAGACTGGAGGGACTGGGGGAAATACAGTTGGGCAACAGAACACACTGAAGGGAAAAAGAGTCCATAAATTTGCAGAACATGCAAAATTCTGCATAGCTAGACGAAACCAAGCATGAGTTTTAGAAGTTATATAGTAAACAAGATGCTGAGTGACTTGACCCTACAGCCTGCATTAGCTTTGTGAATGTAGTTCCGCACCCGACACCTCTTTGTTGAGGCAGGCTGGGAAGTCTGCAAGAAGAGAGACTAAAACACGTTAGGCTTTCTGATGGGTCCCTGCTTTGCAGCCTCCTGGTTAAGACTTGATTTCAGTGAGCTCATACGACTTCACAGGAGCCAAAAGCAGTTGCATTTCAGTTTACCGCATGATTCATCCCCCAGACCAGTTCTCAACTACTCTGGGCCAAATACCGGGTGAACGGCAGTCTCTAAGTGTTTATGAAAAACCTGGGAAATCTAAGTCCTGTGAGATACAGGCTCCGAGGCTGCTTTCCTACTGATAAATTAAATGGTGCCAGGGAACATACCCTGGCACAAGACTTGAGCTGCCTGTGCTGCAGCGTTGCTGGCATGGTCCTTTCAGCTGCTCTACCATAGAGATGCAGAACCCCCTTTGGCTGGTTTGGATCTTCCAACAGCGTCTCCGTCTAGAAACCTTCTGCATGAAATATTTTGGACCATGATTTTCAGCAAAACTGTTTCATCAGGTAGATTTCTGCCCTTTCCTAACTGCAATATTTCAGAACATGAAAAATGCCCACCTTGCATTTACATCAGCCACATAAAGACTGCTGCATGGACTTATTTTCCCACTTACTGTCATTGAAATTCAAGAAAATATTTTGAAAAATTATAAAAATACTGTGTTTCTTAATACTTAACTCTTTTTGGAAATCCCTCGAACCATTAACCAATTGTAATTTATTCCTTGTACCAAAGACTCTTCAAAAACCTGTGAGGGTGCTCTGGAGTCGGGCTTCAACAAGTCTTTTCATCACCAGTTCAGAAGTTTCTACCCAGAGCTAATGCAATTACTGTTATGAATTTTAAGCTATAGCCTTCAGTAAGTTGTGATAAATGCGTTCGCTGCAAGCTTGTATCCCAAAGGTATTGTTTTAGTTTGACTAGCTTGAGTAAAAGTGCTGTGCTGGAGTTTTCAGGACAAGCACCTTACTTGGAAGGTAGGAAGGAAATGCAGGTGCTACTTAGGGTGGTTTTTATTGTTTTTTTTTTTAATTTTTTTAATGTTAAAGCTGACAATTCAAGGCGTATCTGTGCTAATTCTATTTCTTAATTCCTAACAGCAACTCCTCTCTCTCAGCTGATTTGGGATTTACGAGTATGGTGTGTAAATCCTTGCATGACACAGTGCTAGATCATTAAACAGTTGCTTTGCGCAGAGCTGCTTCATCTTTCCGTGAAGCAGATGTTTCATCTTTTTGCTGATTTCAAGTATTGCACGGTAAGTATATCATGTACGTTAACATCACTCATTATTTGAATACGTTGGTAGCTTCCTAACTGAGGATCAAAGCGCCGTGCTCCGTTGTACGAGGCTCTGCAGGCAATTAGCGCAGCGGAGGGGGCCTCCCGCAGACTAACCCCAGATCCGAAATGAGCATCAATCAGCATGTCTCGTCTCTCCACTGCGCCTGGAGGAGCCACAGCAGCTCACGCTGGCTGACATTTCGGTTGCAGATGTCAGCCACGATGCCGTGATTTACACAGCGATAGCTGCGAGTGGGAGGATGTAGTTACAGGGGGAGCAGAAACGAACAGAGTTGCAGAAGACAGGGCTCACCTTTTGCATTTTTGCTGCAGCTGACGGTGGCAATCCGAGTTGGCCGTCTCCATCCTGACCCCTTAACAGCAGCATTCACCCCAGTGGTTCACTGGTGATGATACCTTGTGGTGTTTTCAATACGTTTGCAGGGAAACCCTCATTTCTTTTGTGCTCACCTTCTGTGCTACCACAAACACCAAACAGCTGGTAGCTGATCCGAATAAATGTATCAGGTTAAATGATATATATTCCTTGTCGACTTACAAGGATGCTCCTGCACGGTGCTCATTATTATTATTATAGTTGTTATTATTATTATTATAGTTATTATTGTTGTTATTATTGTTATTACTATAGTTATCATTATTATTATCATGGTTTAAGAGAGGTGTGGGTGAGAACAGACATGTAGCAAGCAGGTAAAGTCCTCCTAACCTGGCCCACCTGTGGTCTCTCATCGCTGCAGGTGTTTCCCAGGGCAGTGTGTCAAGCAGCTGCTAAAAACCTCTGAATGCTAAGAATATTATATTATAATGAGGATATTATAAATATCAAGAAGTGATAGCCAGGATATTCCAAGGAAAAGTATGTTAGCCAAGAAAGATAGCCCGACTCCATGGTTAGTCTTCAATTAAACACTGATATCCAAAGGTCTTCACCTCCTCAAACAAATATTTCCATCTAGTTATGCACTTCACTGGGACAAATTTCATAAGATGTTGAAATTTTTGGACTTACAGATTTTTTAACTTGCTCTGCTAGGAAGTATGCATTGTTCCTACCCCTAATTTGTGATATACATACTTAGAGTTATTCCCAGTATATTTTTAAAGGGAATAAAATTTATACTTCAGTCTGTACTTATTCCCAGCTGGGAAAATGCCCATGAACTGCTTGTTCAGTGGATTAACAGGTACTGTAGTACATGGTCCATATTCTTGATTTTTATATACTAATCCAGGTCCCCAGTTGTTTCAAATTAATGTACCTCTTTGAAAGTGATTGAAGGAGATGTGCCAGACTCAGAATCTGGCTGAGAGCCTGGCATATTGTCTAGAGATGTTGAATTTTCGGGGGCTGGCCCTTTATCCTTCACTGATGCAGAAGAAATGACTGCCTTAGAAGTTCTCTTTTTTCTTTCCCTTTCATAAAAGGATAAAATTTTAAAATTATTGTGTAACATGCCCTTATTTCTGCCACATGGACCTCATTTTGTTCACCGTTATTTTTAATGGGCCAATTTTCTCTCTTGTTTTTCATCCACTAAGTCCCTATTATTATTATCATCATCAAAGTGTTTGTAGCCTGCCAGCATTTGATATTTCATTTCACTGATTTAATTATGTCTGTGGCTTGTCCTGGGCCTGTTTTGTAGATCTCCAAATTCTCCTCTTTACCAAATTGCTCACATGCGAATCTGTTTTTCCTTGTGGTTTATGCGACGGTTGGCAATTGCGCTCGTTTTGTGCTTCGCATTTGCTCGAGGCGGGGTGTTTTCGTCTGGCAGAATTTTACAACTGCATCAAGTACGCATGAGCAGAAAGCCAGGATGAAAGGATCTTCCCATCCTGCAGGGAAAAGCATGTCCTGGGCTGAGATGCTTTTTCACCCCTGCTCCCCATGGGCACATGAGAGGATAAAGCCACGAGTGTCATCAGCTACTGGTGACTGATAGCTCAAGACTGGCTGGGTGGGTGTCAGGTTAAGGGAGGAGAATTAAGGCACATGCTGTCCCTGAATGTGCAAATCAGGTACATGCTGAGCTTAGTTTAGCTTTTGAAGTGTGGAGGATGGAGGTGGGGGCAAGGTACGGAGATATAAATGCGTTTAAATTCGCTAACAGTGGTGGATGTTCCACTGGTTTAAATATTCTGTCTTCCAAGCATCATAACCAGCTTTTCAAACTTAGGCAAGAAAATATCTCGAGGATATCCCCTGATCTAAGAAGACTTTTTGGTATCACCACTGCAGTACTTTAAACTGTTCGTTATGCAAATTTTAGGGTTTTCTGCCAGACACTGTGCTCTAGAAATGAAACATTAGGAGTCCTCAGTTGAAGGTTTCCACCTCTCAGGATGATGCTTGCCCCCGTGGAGCTGTCAGGTGTCTCACAGAGCTGCCTGTGACCAGCCACGCTGGGCCCTGCACATCTTGCCGTGCTGCCACGGGACCATCAAGCTTCCCTGTGCCCCCGTGCCGTTGGTGCGCCGGGCGTTCGCTCCCATCCCTTTGCAGACTCATCTTTATGAAAACAGGTGAAGAAATCTCTCTCATGTCATCCCCCCCTGCCCTCTCGCTTTGCCCTGGCCAAAATTCACAGATGTGGGTAGATGTAGATTAGACGAAAGTCACTGGTGTTGTGGTTAGCAATGTCTTGCTAGAGCTTTCATCATATTTTTCTGTTTAACTCCCCATGGCCATTGCCCTTTAGGCTGTATCTTTATATCATCCAGAATATCTGACTCGCCCCTCACCATTCTTAGTCTTCCAGCAAACCCAGCAAGCTGTGTGCCATCAAGAAAGATCTTGTAACCGGTAAGTCTTTCAGAGAACTTCAGCCCAGCTTTTGTATTTTGCTGACTGGCCTCCTGTAATTGCAATTTCTTAAGCAGCGATGACATACACATGCATGCACACGCTGTAGTTTTGCGAGTTTCTTCCATCTATTATCATCAAGAGTCCGTAAATAACTGCTTCTAATGCACTTGACTAAGGAAAGTAATTGCTGTTTAAATGGATAATTTATTGTGTGCTAATTAAATGCCCAATAGGTGAGAACATTTTAATGAAAAGTAACTTAACTCAATAAGCAGGCTTTTCATAGTTATTACTTGCCTGAAATGCAACTGATGCAGGACTCCTGTAATGACAAGCTCTAATTGATGTTTTCAAAGTAGATTTATTGTGGGTAAGTAGCTATTTTACTGCATATATCTCTTTTGCTGTCTTTAACATGCACGGCCTCCCAGCCGGAGGCCCTGTTCTGCTTTATTTTAGTCTATTCTTCCCTGCTTTTGAAACTCCTCTCGCTTGTGCCAGTGAAATAATCTCAGTTACAGCAGCACGAAGCAAGATAGGAGCAGAGGCAGGGAGCTGCTGTCTTCTCCAGAAGAAAAAGTTCTAGGTTTTAGCTTTAATTGATTATCCAGCTTTAGGTTTTGTGATAATATTGGGTGCAAGGCTGACAGAAGTCAGTTTTCTTATATGGTTGGACTTACAGTGTGAGCTAGAGAAACCCTTGGAAACTCACCTTCCTCCAGAGAGAAACCAAAGTAGCAGGGCTGGGTATCTTTTCTGTAGACATCCTCACAACTCATGGGTCCCAGAGAGCCACAAATGGTTCCCATTGTCTCACGTCCCAAAAGAGAAATAGATTGTAATTGGGGTTTCCAAATTGGGAATGTGGGGATAGGTGGACATTGCCTCACAGTGACGGTGCATGAGCAAAGCTGGGAGCACCCACAACAGAGAGCTGCTCATCTGAGAAGCGTGCAAGGTGTCAGACATTGTCTTGGAGTAAAATGATTATGCAGAAGAAAAATGATAAACTGTTAATGAATTTCATTTGTAATGAAAGAATCTGCAGAACGGCAGCTGGAAAGTGCATGTGCTTCAGGCAATGCAGCAGGGTGCCAACCGTGTTTGAATCCAATATCCAACCGTGTTTGAATCCAATATCCTGGAAGGAGTTTGAATTGGGAACAAGTAGTATCAGATTTAAGGACTAGGGGAGTAGGCAACTGATTTTCTTTCTTGGCAAAAATATTATGAGGAAAGCCTGTACTGACCTTCCATTAGCAGCTGCTGCTGTTCATCTTCATGCCTGTTCAGTTCACTGCGAGTTCCCAGTGGCTTTTGCTACCACTGGGCAATGACTGTTCTTATTTTTTTGTGAACCTGAAGAATGATCTTCTGAGACTAAAATGAGCAGTGGACAGGGAGATGATTTTGCAGTAGCTCTAGGGAGTAGTAGCCATTAAAAAGTCACTATGATTGCCTGGACTTCTTTTTTTTTCTCCATCTATATGATGGAGTTAACCATGCACATTTCCTTCATGAATACCATTTGGTATTTCCTGATGAAACATCTTCTATATGTTATAAGTGTTCGTCATTTCTGTCACTCAGGCACCGATTTAGGAATTTCTGGAGTACTCCCACATGTTGAGAATCACACTTATCCTGAGAACGAGAATATTAAATTCCAGTGCTGAACCTGGCTAATTTGACATTTTTTAGGATAATGCCTCAGATAGAACTTATATAAGAAAATGAATTGCATTCAGAGGTAAAAAGAACCACAGAATCATATGATTTTACCTGCTTCAATCCAGAACTCCTGCGTTTAGTGAAGCATCTCATGTTTAATTATGGTAAGGTTTCCAGGGAGACATTACATCTTCCTGTTCTGTTGGTCATTTGTACCAATGGTTAATCACCTGTTGGCTTATGTAAAAGTTCTTGTTTCTTAATGTTTTCTCTTTTTGTAGGGATTTTTTTAAACCCCAAACTCTGAAGGAGATTTTCTTTTTTTGGGGGGAGGGGGCAGTGAGTTTTTGGGTCTTTCAAGTCTAGCAACCCATCAGTCTTACAACTCTTTGATTCCTGTTGCTGAAAGGATATGACCATAATTATTTAATTAAGAAAGCTGCTGAGATAAGTCCTTAGGGATTGGACCTAATTAAGACAGGGCTTATTCAATGCAGGAACAAATACTTTAACAGCACGTACAATGCCAATGAATTATCCAGGTTGACTTTTGAATAGTCACTACTAACTGGAAAGAGGAAATCATGACGACAGAGCAAGATTGAATGTTGCTGTCATAATCCGCTCCTAGTCATCTATGTGTAGGCTCATAGGCCATATTCAGAAGGTCCACTTTCAGATCAGGTTTTATTAACCTGTGGAGAAATTTCTGAAGGTCTCCGAATAGCAGTCAGTGAGCAGGAAGCCACTCTAAGGCAAGAAAGCGGAACCAGCAGACAAAGGCTGGCACTCAGACCACTGAAATTGTCAGAGAAAAGAAAATAATAAGGCTGGATTTGAAAAGACTGCTAATATCTTTTACTCAACCAGCTAACAGAGCTTGGAAAAAGTGGACTTCTTTTCAAATATGCAAGTGCTTCTGCAGGGCTGGCAATGAAAACAATAAACTTTTAGTGTAGCCTAACCCATGAACAAATTAGTGTTTAACTTGTGATAATCGCTTAGACAATTAGGTGAAGAAAAGGCTAACTCCGTAGCCACCGAGGAGCATCTGGGGATGCCAAGAAAAGGTCATGAGCTAATGAGCCCCTACAGGCCAGGGAGAGGGAAGTGGAAGCCTGGGAGAGCTCTTGGGAAGAAGTGGGGAAGCTGTACAGCCCAACCATGGTCTCTGCTGGCTCCCTGGGTGTTAGTGCCTGGGAGAACACTGAATTTCAGTTCCCAGGTATTTCATTAGTCTCCTTTGGGGAGACTGGTAGATTAGGACTCAGAGGAAATAACTGGCAGACCTTCAGTTAGCTGTAAGCGAGAAAGCAACAAGCCAATCCCTCCAAAAAACCCAGTGGAGATTGATTAATTCAGAAATGCCTCATCACAGAATATGAAGAATGCTTTTTCCTCTTCCTCTCAGCTGCAGATTCCTACATTAAATGTTAGGGAAGAAACTGTAAACTTGTGTGAATTACAAGCAAAACTGTCTGCCTCCCCATAAAATGGAAAAGAAAGTGTCTTTAATGCTTATACATTATATAACACATAAGTATGTATCATTTAAAAGGACATTAGCAACTTGACTTATTTCTTCATTTTGGAGATGATGCATTAAAAGTGAAAATGCCACTGCTGCAGTTTTCTTCTTACATAAAGCAGATTTGTGTCCACAGTGCCCGTGCTCATATCTTCAAGGCTGGTGCTCTGGAGAAGCAAACTTCTTGCCAATAAGGAGATTTCTTTCTTTTCCTTGAAGGCCATTGCAAAGTGTTCTTTGGGCAGTGTGGCCACGCAGACAAATAAAGATGGCACATAAGGAGCCTGGTGGGCTCTGGTCCCAACTTTGTTCACGTGCCCTGGCTGGAACAAGGTGGAGGTTGTTTGTGGAGGTCTTTTATTCAATCCTAATTCACATTTTGAAATTCCACTTTCATTCTAAGGATATTGAATTTGAAATTTATCAGCACAATACTCCCAAGCCCTCAATGGCAGCTTTGCAAAAGCATTTTCCCTAAAATGCCATATTTTGAGGTTGGGTATTTATGAAGTGAAATCTGATGAGAAGTATGGTAATGCACAAAGATTCTTTGCCATAGATGTTGCTTGCCTGTGGCAGCAGCTACTGTGATCTTGGCCAGCACATGATTTTGAGAACCGGTGAAGCTAAGTCCGTTTTACTACTGCAGTAATTGGCAAGGTGGTATATCCAGCATAGATAAGGAGCTCCATGGGATTTTCCTTGCACTGCAACTTCTGGTGGATGAAAGTGGTTATAATTTTCTGCACAGTATCATTTGTATTACAAATTATTTAACACAGACTTTGGTGTTTTGGAAGTAGTTGGATGTGCCATGGTCCACAACTACACTCTGTTTTAAGTAGTAAAAATCATATCAGGGGGTCGATTAGCTCAGTCAGTTGAGCGTGGCGCTAACAACGCTAAGGTCACGGGTTTGATTCCCGTTCGGTCCCCATGTGTTGCCTGATCTAGTCAAGAGGTGGCGTCCCTGGTGGCAGGGAGGCTGGATTGAAATGATCTCTAAGGTCCCTTCCAGCCTAGGCCATTCTATGATTCTCTGATTCTGGTACGCAGGCAAAGCTGCCCTCACTCCTGTTTCTTTTGCACAGCAGAGGCGTGTTAACACAAGGAGTCAGTGATTTACACATCTCCAAAATATCCTTACAATGTAGAGGAAATAAGAAAAATGGGTGGAAGGTCCAGTTTGACAGCTGGAAGCTACCCAATATATCCTCTTGCACAAAGGTAATTAATTATAAAATGTCTGTTGAGTTTTATTTGCAGAGTCTTTTACAGTCTGGGACCTGGAGCAACAAGTTAATGAGAGATGCTGGGAAGGAATCACCTTGTAATGAGACATTTCATGGAAAAGAACCATCTACAAGGCACACGAAGATTTTACAGGAGATACTAAATCTACGGAACACATACATACAAGGTATTACAATAATATGATTTAGTATTTATACACATTTTTTCAGACCTCTTCCATATACAGCAAAACATTTTGCACTTGCTGTTGAAGATTTCTTTATCACTCTTGGGAGAAAAGGATGTGGTGAGGTTTTTCTGTTTTATTGTCTGACGTCTTGGGGTTTGTTGCCTCTTAGTACTGTGGAAATGAAAGGATTGGCAGCTTTTCTGAGTACTGTACCACTACACATTCAGGAATGGTCCACACTAGGACACTTCCAGTTGTAATTTACTTTTCGCCTTTGGTGTGAATCTACCTCAAGAATATTCTATAAGAGCTGTGTACCTCATGTGAGTCCCTATTTGTATCTCTGTCCAAAGAAAGGTGGGTAATTCTTCACCAAATGCCCTTTGATTCTTTTGGAAATTACGAGTCTAAGTGTTATTTCTTCAGCAAGAGAGCAGGCTCTGGATAACTGCACTGACAACGGCTCCTTAGAGTGGTCCAGCTGTGAGTCCCTTCCCAGTGGGAGAGGATGGGCGACCCAGGGCTGGACACTACTTCCATGCTGGCCATCCTCAGGACACGCCCACATTTGCTGACACAAGCATCTTCCAGCTCTCCAGTCAGGATGACGTGTCTCCGTGTGTTTCCTTTTTATGTGTGTGACTTCAGCCAGGCGCTAAGGGCAATGCTATCCCCACACCTGAGCTCTAGGCTGTTGCACGGCTTCTGCCAGGCTACTTAGCCCGTGCGTCAAGATCCTTTCATAAACCTTCTCAGGCGTTGCGAGCGGTAATACTGGATGCGGGTCTTACAGAAATAAAGCTACTACTGAGGCTGGCTGCTTTCTTTTCAGCATGTTTTTGGATTTCGATTTCGTGGCGCAGAAACTACAGAGAATGAAAACACTATTCCCTCAGCAAGTTTGCCGACAACACAAAGTTGTGTGGTGCAGTCAATGCTCTGGAGGGCAGAGATGCCATCCGGAGGGACCCTGACAGGCTGGAGGGGTGGGCCCAGGCCAACCTCGTGAAGTTTAACAAGACCAAGTGTAAGGTCCTGCTCCTGGGTTGAGGCAATCCCAGGCAGAGATAGAGGCTGGGCAGTGAGTGGACTGAAAGCAGCCCTGGGGAGGAGGATTCGGGCGTGTTGGTGGGTGATAAGATCAACATGAACCAACAGTGTGCGCCTGCGGCCCAGAAAGCCGACCCTGTGCTGGGCTGCATCCAGAGCTGTGGGAGCAGCAGGGCGAGTGAGGGGTTCTGCCCCTCTGCTCTGCCCTAGTGAGACCCCACCTGCAATATTGCTAAAACTCTGGAGCCCCCAACACAAGAAAGACATGGAGCTGTTGGAGCGAGTCCAGAGGAGGGCAACCAAGATGGTCAGAGGGCTGGAACACCTGATGACAGGCTGAGAGAGTTGGGCTTGTTCCGCCTGGAGATGAGAAGGCTCTGGGGAGAGCTGATAGCAGCCTGCCAGTACCTGAAGGGGCTACAAGAAGGCTGGAGAGGGACTTTTGACAAGGGCCTGTAGCGATAGGCTGAGGGGTAATGGGTGGAAGCTGGAAGAGTGTAGGTTTAGACTAGGTCTAAGGAAGAAGTTCTTTACCCCGAAGGTGCTGAGACACTGGCACAGGTTGCCCAGGGACATCATGGGTGCTCCATCCCTGGAAATGTTCAAGGACAGGCTGGATGGAGCCTTGAGCAGCCTGATATAGTGGGAGTTGTCCCTGCCATGGCAGGGGGGTTGGAACTGGATGATCTTTGACATCCCTTCCAACCCAAATCATTCTTTGATTCTGTGATTCTGTGCACGAACTCGAGGTGTTCGTCCCAGGCTGGTATCGCCCGCTGTGGGTCTCTGCAGTGGAGGGAAGGACTCCAGAGGCTGCAGCACCTGTGGACACGAGTACCACGAGCCATGTGAGCAGAACAACAAGAAGATGGCCATATACTTTGTGTGGAAGCTTTGGCTTCGTGGTAAGTCAGATCGCATATTATTACTATATTTTTTGAGTCTTGCATTTAATTCAGGTCAAATCTAAACTACTAAACAGAACCGTTATGCAGCACACATATCAGATAAATGAAGTGTGGATTTTAGCATAGCTCTGACCTAGTTACTTCATGCAATGTTTTCTAAAAGCAAAAATTGAAATCTCTTATCTGAACAAGAAATGAGCCTTTGTTCCCCTGCCTATTGCGGCATTTTGCATATATTTGGTTTCAAAGACTGATGAAATTTACCATTCTGAATCTTTCATGGATATCATAAAGGCTTGTCTTTGCTGGTAACCCAACCCAATAGCATGTTAGAGAAAAGAATGTCTACTATCAGAGGTACGCAGAGCAATCTTGACACATCAGATGGCAGAAAGGCAGGACTGGAGTTGGTAAATATTAATAAAACATTAAAAATAGCTGGATGTTTTTAAAGAGTGATTCTATTTTTGTCGCTCTTCTCAAAAACAAAAGGGAAGATATTGGGAGGAATAAAGCAAACCAAGGAACGATATGTTTGAAGGACTCACAAAATACAGATGTGCTTTTGTAATTTTTCTGAAATACGCATTTCCTACCATCCGTGCCTCTTTTTTACATGTATTAAAAGATTGTGAGTCTGAGACAGAAAAAAAGTCATTAAGATTTATTTAATTGTTCATTCAAATTTCAGTTTGCATACTTCTAAAAAATTTAATAAAATCCATTAAATAGCTATGAGAATTTTTAAAGTTTGTAACCAAACTTGGTTTTTAGTAAATAATTTTCGCTATGATTTGTTTTGGAAATCGTGCCAGGTTTTGCTTGTTATGATTAAAATGGGAACAGTGAATGTAAAATGAAAGTAATTGAAAACCGAAACAGAATGTTCCGCCTTCAACCCCCCACCTGAGCTATCAAGAAAATTAATGTTTAATTAAAACCCTGATTTTAGAGAAATGGCTGTTTTTTGATATAAAAAGATTATGACAAATTGTCGAATAGCTATATTAATAAGTGCTACGAGGTAGTTACGAGACGAATTTCACCAAGCACTGCTTGTTACTGCCTTGGCAGGGAAAATGCTAATATCCTAATGGACTGATTTAAGAAGCCCCATGTAATTTGTAACACTTCAAGGATGTCCAGTGATTGCACTTACAAGGAATATAAATGGGAGCTGGAATGAAGTGCTGAGATAAGTGGAGGGGACGAGGTTTCCGTCATTCCCATTAGGTGAGTCATTGGGATTCTGCACTCATCACAGAAATATCTGTTGCTTTGCAGGACATCAGCGTGTACCAGTGCAATTTAATACTTTCCGAAGTTTCCATTCCATGCCTTCTGCTTGGCCAGCGTCTTTCCCATCTTCTTTTTTTTTTTTTTCGGTTTGTTTTTCTCTTCCTCCTCCATTCCTGTTTGGTATTCCCTGCTTCTTTCTGACGCTCCAGTGTCTCCGGCGCTCAAAACTGAAACCACACCGTGGTTCATCTCTTTTATCTATTATTTAGCAGGGCAGACTTTTGAAAGAGGTGATCACTGTTAGACATAAAGGCTGCTGGATACCTCAACAGGCAGCACGGTTCAGATATGTACCAGCTCAGGAACACTGTGGTGGCGGAACATCTATTTCACAAGTAAGAGAGAAAAACAACAAAGGGTTGTTGAAAGTGTAAACTCCGAAGTGACTTCTGGAACAAGTCAACTTTATCCAGAATTACCTGCTTCCTCAAACTTTAGGTAAAAGGGACAGTCAATAAACAGCTCAAGAAAAAGTGTTGCGTGTGCTAGTTTAGACTGAGAGTGGCACTTAAAAAGCTGTGGTCTGAGGAGGAAAATCAGAGCCCTGCCTTGGGCAGAACACCGTGGTTGCTAGCCCCTTCTTATTCCCAAGGGCAGTACCAAAAGGTGGCTGTGGCTGCCTCCCTTCTTCCTAACCACCAGCTCCATCACCTGCTGGCGTGGATCGTAACAGAGTTTGGAGGAGAGTTCTCCAATACTTTGTCCTTTCTTGAGCTTTCTTCACCGTGTACATAGCTATAAAAACTTGACTAAACCAACAGCAACCAGAGACAGGCAAAATCTTGTCTCTGAGTGTTTCATCATTTGAACAAGCATCTCCAACTCCTCGCCCTACCAAGGTGCTCTTAGCCTGTGCTGACGTTGTTCCTTCTCGTTTTGAACAAGGCAGAAATCTACAGAGAATATACAATTACCCAAGCTGTCTCTTCAAATCTAGCTTTATTTGAACAATAAATTTGAGTAGAAGCCAGGTTATCTTAACTGTTTTTCCTTGGCTCCCTCCTCGTGCTTCTTTCTGTAACTCGGAGGCACATCCGACTTCAATATGGAGAGGAAACAAAGAATAAGAGCAGACTGGGAGACTAGTTCATTGAGATTCTGCTTTGGCTCCTAGCATTTGGGGCTAATACTTAGAAATCAGTCAAGTTGGATTTTTACACTTCATGTGTGATTATGCTGGGCATAATTCTGCTGTCACTCATGCAAAAATAAATGCTGAAACTAATGGAGTTATATGAAAATAAAACTGATGTAAACGAGAAAAGAATCAGCCCCCCTACGGATACGAGATCAGATTACTACCACACTCTTATTTACACTTAAAATCCTTTATACCATTCTGACAGTCAAAAGTGGTTTTAAATTGGTGGAACAGTGATATCCACTCGTTTTAAGATGCTTTTATGCTCCCAGAACAGTGGTAAAGGCTCCACAGCGAGTGTGACTAGGCTTCCCTGTTAAGGGATGCAAACCGTCTTAAGGGAAGTGGGAAGACGCAGCAGATCCTGGCCCCACCGCAGCCCTCCCTGCCAATGGACTTTGCCCTGGTTTGAGCCGAACAGAACCAAATCTGTTTAGTGATTTCACTTTTCAGCTCAGTCTCCTCTGAGACACCTCACTTTCTGAACCTCGTTCCTTCCAACTCCACTGCTCCCTCCCTGCCTTAGACCAAGCACCTGTACCAAAGGCTGGGCACCGCTCAACGTGATGTCCAACGTCAGTAATTTGGCTTCTTGGTGCTATCTCACAGTGACGGTTTGGCCGTTGCTCCGTGAGGCAATTGCTCTTTGAGGGATGCTTATTTTTGGCATCTGCTTTTAGTCTTGCACAAGAAGAGAGATCCGGGACTGTCTCTGGGAAGGCTAATTCAGGTAGATCTCATTTCTAATCTGTGTTTGCTAAGAAGTGCACGGCGGGAGGCGGAACATTTCTTTCTGGTGCTGGAAAGTCTCCAGTTAAACGAATAATTGATATTGAAGTGGGTCCAGCTGGTATGGATTAAATGATGTCTTCCCTCTTCTCGAGTGAGGTGTGTTGCGCAGGTCTGTATCCGCCTCGCGTCATTCGCTGCAAGACAGGAGGGATGCTGTGTGTCTGCACTGAATCTAAAGCATGGAATCAAGTCACCAAAACAGGTTTGCGGCATTCAGCAGATGACAACTTCTGTCAACTGTTGGCCAATGGGGTTTGCTCTGTGTCTGGTTCTGGTCAACGCCAGCAGAGAATAAAGGCAGAGCTGGGAAGAGGCTCTCGCTGGAGCAGTGGGAGTCTCAGGTGGAACAAGTAGCTGCTCCAAAGTTGGTTTTGTGATTCTTTCCACTGAGACACCATATAATGAGATTTCTTTTAAAATCACTGAATTATTATTTTCTTTGATTCTCCTAATTCTTGGATAATATGTACTTCTGTGATGAGCCTTGAAATTTAATGGTAAAATGAAATGTCAGGTAAGAAAACTGTCCATCCTGTCTTCTTAAAAGTGTCTGAATGAAGATTTGAAAGAATTCCTTGTCTTCTTGAGGAGCAGACAGGTTAGATGATGATAGTGGTCTTTCCCAAACAGGCGATGAGACCGATGTTTTGTATGTGCTATACTGGGACCCCAAGAGAAGGAAAATGAAACCATTTAAGATGCTGAATCTTAAATGTCACCTTAAGGAGCTGTGGTAACCCCAAGAGATCCCTGGAGCAGGTAACTGAGGTGCACACATCATGGGCTGGGAAACATGCTGCAGCTCCGGGTGATTTATTTGCACAGGCAGAGCAACTGTTTCTGTACTACTTCAGTAAAACATCTAATAAACGCTGTCATTTTAGGCACTGCACATCAAAATTGCTTAAGTATGAGATGGGCACCCAGAAAAAAATCAAAACGGGATAAATACATGTGACTATAAATGCTTGCAGCATGATTAGCTGTAGCATTTTAATGAACTCTTTGCATAGTGTATAGAAAAAGCAGTTTGTTTACACATCAAGTTCAGCATTTTTTGTTATTCGAAGGCGCGGTACTGCACGCCTCTGATTTTATAATCTCTTGGATCAAATCACAGGCTGTCAAGTACATTTCACGATTACCCATGTTTGCGTGTGAGATTATATTTTTTAGGGAACACAGCTTCTATTTGTTCTCAGCTCCGCTGATGATTTTCTCAGGTGCCTGCCATATGCTGCGTGTCACAGGTGAGTATTGTGCTGTTTTAGGATTTGACAACTCTGTATCCGGTTTAATGGTTCTGTCATCTCAGCGTTGCCATTAGCACTGAATTACAATTTAAGCACCAGATTATGGCATCAAATATTTGTTAAAGTAACAAATACTAAGGGCGGGCGTTTTAAGAATTCAGCGATACTTGAAAAACATCCGTCAGTAAACGAAGACATTAAGACTGATTTAGTGACTAATTAAACAAAGTTTGCCAAATGTTTATGCTTGCCTGGCTAAACAACAGCTTTACGCATCTACCTCACTGTGGGCTTTATGCATAATTCACACACGCTGACAGAACTCTATTGAAAAAGGTGTATAGACAATGTATTTAATGAGCGGTTGTAAGGGTTTGAAAATTTAAAAAACAGAGGAAGGTTTGTAAACCCATGCTCAAAAAGGAAGCAGATATGTTCTCGTGCATAAATTACACATTAACCGGCTCCCCAACGCTGTTTATGCAAAACAGAGGTAACGTTTAATACTGTGCAATGTTAATATTAATCAGCTCTCCTCATACCATTTTCCTCTTCTGCTGAAGGTAAGTGCTGTCCTTAGGTTCAGAAACAGATGAAATATAAGTGGGTGCTTACATGAGTACTTTGAAAAACACGGCCTTTTTAACTCTAAAGTCAAATAAATACATACCACTGAATGATAGCTCTCATTTAACTTTGCCGTTATAGTATCACCAGCCCATCAAAGCAGTGAAATTACAATCCCCTTAAAAATGGGGATTATTTACGTGCCTGAAATTACACACTCGATTGGCTTAGAAATACATTTCCAGATATGAACTTTATTTGAACAATAATTGCAAGCTCCTTGCTATTGGAAAGGCAGCCGTGTTTCTCTGCTGGTTTACTTCTGACATTTTCCCCCTTCTTTTTTTGCTCTTTTACCATCTCTCTGGTACTTGAACCGGCGATAATCCAAAACTAGTAAAGGAGAACGTCAAGCAGCAACCCATACCCAGGTGTCAGAAGGCAGCATTCGTTCTGTTTATTTCCTTACTGCGATTTTTACCCAGTCCTGAATGTTTAACTCAGGTGAGCTTTCATTTTTCTCATGGAAGCCATTCTTCTATCTGACATGTTCAAGTTACAAACTTCGCTTTACCTTTTCTTGCAGAGATTTACCTGCCCATTGCTCCTGGGTTATGTCCATCCTCTTCTTTTCATGGCAATATTGTGCTGATTAGAAAATTGGCACCGAACGACAAAATCTCGCATGTGGTCTTTGTCTAATCGAGGCTCTTCCCTAACACTGCAAATGAAATCTAACTCTTCATTCGCTCTTTGGGTTTCAGGCCACACTCAGCATTGCAGCCTGCTTTTTGAAGATCTAACATTGAAACGGAGAACAACGAAGACGGAGAAAGCAGAACTTGGTGTTGGGCAGTCTCCTCTCCTCAGGGCAGGTTCGGTAGGCGAGTGATGGGGTTATTAACTGCAAAATTCAATCTGGAGCCACCTGACATTTTGTGTGAGTCAGAGCTGGGGCTGGCAGCACAGTGGGACAATAGATTTGCAATTAGCAAATATTTTAATGTGCATTGGCATGTCCTTCGCTCGACTGCTCTGCCAGCCTTTCCTGTTTACTCTGCCGTGGAGAAGGTTTACTCTTGCGAGAAGGTTTCTCTGAGCAGATTTCTCAGTTGGCAGGAAGGTGATGGAACAGCAGCTTCTGTCTGCGTGCAGATGTCAAGGACATGGGTACTGACAAACATTGCACCTCCCAAGCAAGCCCTCCTCTCCTCACAAAGTGCCCGATACCCAGGCTAGCACGAGGAAGTGTGCAACTGGGACAGCCCAGCCTTTATGGCAGGTAAGGAGTACAGAACCTCTTATGAGGAATCATGGAATCATCGAACAATTCAGGTTGGAAAAGCCCCTTGGGATCATCGAGTCCAACCATTGACCCTACACTACAAGTTCACCCCTAAACCACATCACCCAACAGCCCATCTAAACGACACTTGAACACATCCAGGGATGGCGACTCAACCCCCTCCCTAGGCAGTCTGTTCCAGGGTCTGACCACTCTTTCTGTGAAGAATTTCTTCCTCATGTCCAGCCTAAACTTGCCCTGTTGCAACTTGCAACCATTCCCCCTGGTTCTGTCCCTGATTACCTGTGAGGAGGATGTGAGTATGAGAGTGTGAATTTCCAACAATTCCTCTGCCGCCCACTGTTGGTCTACCACTTCTCCAAGCACTCAGTGAAGTCGATATCTTTCTGTGAGTCAAATCCATCGTTCGCAGAGAATAACAAATCTGTGTGCTGTAATAAAACTACCTGTATCCAGGTGAAAATAATGAACTTGCAAGCTTGAATTAAATAACATCCCACTCCCTATAAGCTGTGTGATTGGTTAAAAGAAAATAACCAAAAAACCCAACCAAGCTTTTGTTTTCTCTTAGTCCCTGGAAGGTACGTGCCGTGGGTTATATCCATGGGTTATATTTCCTGGATGCGGCTCCCGGCGACGATTCAAGGTACCAGCAAAAGCAGTAGGGATTTTCCTGGGAAACAGTGGCTCTGGAATATTTTGCATTGACCATTTTTACAGTGCCAGCTTTTAGCTGCTGTGCGGGGTGAAACTGTTCAAGCTCACATATTTCGATTTCACTCCTTTTCCTCGCTGCGACTCTTTTTCTTTCCAGTTCATTTTTCTGTTTGGCTTTGTCAGCTGCTGCTTTTCCTGCACCAGGACAGGCTGCACACTGTATTGATTGGACTGCCTGGTTTTCTCTTTCGGTGACATCCTTCATTTGAATGTGTATCTGTTTTGCTGAATCAGCTGTGTATTGAAATGCTGGAGGGTTCAACTGCTCTTGTGTTTGAGCTGTGTATTTGGTTTAATCCTCTTGCGCTTTTTTTGCTTGTTCAGCTGGCTACTACTTTAGCCAAGTAGTTTTGGGAGGGCGAAGGGGTTGTACTGCCAATTTAATTTCTGACTGGGAAACATATTCTATAAAATGAGTTCCAGTCACTCACGGCTGCAATCGCATTTTCTTGGAGTTAAATGTCTTTTAAAAGGAAAAAAAGGAATTATTAATTTTATTTGCAGCACTTGCAACCCAGTGTTGGGAATACTGGCAGAGTTCCCAACCTGGGAGCTAAACATAAATAATCAGGATCATAATCTGAAGCCTGTGTGTGTATGTGTAGGGGAACACTTTGAAGAGAGACTTAAGATTTGCTTATTCACTCTCTTCAGCATCTCAGAAAGTTGGAAAGTCAAGCACACAGCCTAGCAAAAGGAGTATGGGGGCAGATTCTACTGCATTTCAAGCAAGCAGTGTATTGCTGTAGCAGTGGCTTCCCTCTGAATTGAAGGTGGGGTTGCAGATATCTTTCTATATTTATTTATTTTGAAAGATAATGATCCCAGACTTTAAGAGGTGCTTTGCCACAGAGACTCAAAAATGCTAACTGCCCCAAATCCTAATGGGGTCTAACCGCAGAAACCCTGTTTTCTCTAGCCGTTCCTGCTTTTAGCAGGTGTTCATCTCTCTCCGTTCTTTTCTGTGTTATGCTTCTTTTTCATTATTTATTTTCTGAGCACAGTTTAGGTCTGTATGCACAACAAGAACTCTCTAAGAACTCTCTTGCAATTTTTGGTTATCACTTGTTATTGTTTCTGCCCAATGATTTACTTCTGGTATTTTGAAAATGGGCAAGATAAGACAGAAATATTATCAGCAGATCTCATGCTTTCTCAGTAGCACTATGCAAGGTTGTTGGCTGTAAAGAAAAACAAACAAGCCACCTCCCAAGAGGTTCCCACACAAAGCTTTTTGGAGACTCTTCATACAGTGCTGGAGAGACTTTGGTGCAGATCGAGGACTGCAGTGGCAATTCAGTGGAATTGATTTTGGTGTCTACACCTGCCTCTTCTGTTCAAATGGTTGCAAGTCTGTGAAATCATTGCTAGAAATCCTCTTTGTCTAGACTCTGCAGAAGGCTGCCATTTAATAGGGAAATTAAACTAACAACAATATAAGAAAAGATCAGCTTTTGGAGAAAATAGCAAAATTGCAGTGAGGTCCAGCAAGAGACAGACTTCCAGTGCTGGTGAGCAGAATGTGCAGAAATGACAGATGTTGACCTTGTCCCTGCTTCAGGTCCTCTGCAGTTCAGTATCCTTATATCCTTTTTGAACCAGCATTTCCATTAACTGGTTACATTTAATGTTATTTCAACACTTTTGTGTTTTAAAATCATCCTTTGCAGATGCCCGGGGGGCAGACCAGCTCAGGAGCAAGCTCCCTGTGTCGAGAACACAAAGGCTGCGGAGAAAGGAAGGTGGTTTGACTGCACTGATGCTGGACGTGTCCCTAGGAGCAGTTTTGCCTTTTGTGAGCAGCCTGAACCGTTGCAGTCAGCCCTCTAGAAACCTTTGCTCCCTTGAGCTCCAGCATCTGGACCCACCATGACCTTGGGGTCTACCGAAATGACAATGACATGACATTTTTAATTTTCTCTCTCCCCTTTCCCCTGTATTTCTTTATCCCCCCACTTCAGTGTTTTTAATACTGCTGTGGATTAGAGTGTCTCTGCTGTAGAAGAGAGGGGGCTCAAATGGCATCGGTTGTCACCGGTTCATCCATGAGAGGCTGGGGAAATCATTTCTCGCTGGAGCTAAGCAACTCTGCCATCGTCAGGCTCAGCTCAGCGACACGGCGCACGGAGACATCGCTCTGCGAGTCCGGGAAGCACTGCTGAAAGGCTGCAGTGATTCCTCGCTACAGGCACTGAGCTGGAGAGGTTCTGTAAGAATTTGTAGCTATCATAGGTGTTTTCCCTGTGAGAAACTTCCTCTGGTGTGCTGGAATTTGTTTTTAGATCGCAACTGGAGAGGAGGCAAAAAAAAAAAAGAGAAATCTGAAGGGAAAGGGTATTATTACAGTTCAAGAGCTGACATTTTATCTAAAGCCAAGAGAGACAAAGAAATGTGTTAGAGCAAAACCACCCTGTGAAGCTTGGGTTGGCCTTGGCAAATACTTTTAGATATTTACAGGAGACTTCTGCAGATCACCTACCGCTTATATCTACAGTCCTCCTCAGACCGGAATTAAAACACAGGCTGGGTGATCAAGGTCACTGAGCACATACCTTTTTATTCCTCTGGCAAGACAGCCTGCTAGGGAAAAACGTAAATGTACTTTGTATATCAGTGGTGGTAATGTTAGGCTTATATGCAAATATACACGCAAGGCATGTGTATGTAATTTAAGATTATTTTTTCATTCCTAGTTAGGCAGCTGGATATTTTTCTGAAGATGGTTTTTGTTCTTATACAGGAATAAGGGCCACAGTACCATGATGTTTTTGCACCCATGTGCTTGTTAGAGAACCATTACATTGGCCCAACATGGAAGAAATGGCCCAATTTCTCCCCTCTCATTAGCGTATATCTGACCTGAAATTACACAACACCCCCGCCTCCCCCCATATTTCACTGTTGGTCTTTATTGTTAGCTGAGATTTATTTCTTGTTTGTGGCCAAAAATTGGAAACCTTATCAGGTGAAGCTCTGCTTTTTTCTCTATGGACTTCTTTTAAGGTATGTGGCAACTAATGAAGAAATGCAAGCCTATTTTCAGAATATCAAACCTGCTAAATAGGGGTTAGCACCTCTGTTTCAGGATTTTCTATCAGAAAAAGCCTGAGATCTTCTCCTTTAGAAAAATAATTCCTTACTGACCCAGAGGGAGACAGTAAGTTCAACCGACAGAATGAAAACGACCAAGCCTGCAACCTGACTGGTATACACAATTTCTTTTCCTCTGCAAGATTAAGATTTTGTATAAGAGCTGGGAACTGGTCTGTATTCCACCTCTGAATTCCTTCCTTAGGGGTCTTCAGCCCACTTGGAGCCCACATGAGAACCCCAAGAGCCCAGAGGCCATGTTTAGTGACGGACCCTTGCCAGGACTGCCCGAAAAGCAAGGAGAAAGCCGTGAGTTTCTAAACAGACAATTTATGTTGTGTAAATGCACCGTGACAGAGATGGCAAGAATCAAATGGAAAGTGTCTGGAATGGAAATGAGCTTATTTCCTACTGATGTTAATCCTTCATGAAGTATGGATGGTAATTAATGTTAATCCGCAAAGAAATTCTCAGAAAATTATCTTTTTCATCTCCAGGGTGAAAAGGTCTCAGTTGTGGCACTGAATACTGACAGTATCGTGTTTGATTTACCAGTGATCATCAAGTTTTGCACTGAAGGTCAGGAATAAATCTTGAGTTTGTAAGCTGTGAGAAAGAAATGTATAAACACTTTTAATTTATTGCCCTGTCACTGTTAATTTATTTGGTATTCACCATGATAGCATTGCTGTTAATGAATGTATTCGGTAATAATGTGGATGTCATATATATTTATGCTCTAATCTCTTTCAGTGGTTCATCAGGAAAAGCAAGTTAGAAGCTTTGCCATTTTAAATTTTTATAAATTTAAGAAGGAAAATAAATAATCTTTTATTTCGAAGAAATATGCAATAAACATGTATCGCATTTAGCTACTCCAAGTGGGGACTCATACCCTGGCGGAAGAATTAGTACCGAACACCAAATGAGAGGTGTCTGGAAATGACTGAAGACAAGGGGAAAGCTTCCCATGTCTTCCAAAAAGCAAAAGGTCAGACTCGGCTGAAAATATGTAGATCAGCTGGTGTTAGTTAAATATAGCTTATAAATGCATTTAAAAAAAATCATGTTTGTGTTTTGTGTACGAACAAGAGTTCACGAGTGGGGAAAAAATGTGCTTTTGGATATCTGTTTCAAATCCCAGTTAAACACCAAAAAAAGGAACTGACAAAGGAACGACACAACCTTTGCACAGCAGCAAAATTCGTGCTCGTATGGAGCCTTAGCTTACAAAAATCTCCTAAATGTAAGGTAACCTTGATTTTTGAACACATAAATTTGGCTGACTCTTTGCATTAAGGTGATTTTCCCCATGCTTTAAAATTAAACAGAAATGCTTTGTAATCCTTTCATACATACTTTTAGCCTGTGCTCTGCAGATCCCACAACGGAGTCTCAAAACCTGGAGGTTTTTTCAGTAAAAGTCAGCAGAAGCCTTGCCGTCAGATTCAAAGGCTCCATGACCAGGATTATAACCAATTCGTTATTTTTGTAATCTAGTCATAAGCAATTGCGCTGTAAAAATAAGGATAAACAGCAAATACCTTCCTTGTTCTGAAATATCGACTTGGAGCCAGAGGCCCTGGGCTCATGAGATCATGTAAGAGCACTGTCAGTCAGTGCACGGCATCCTAAGCGAATGCCTGGAAAATGCTTTTACACTCTCATGATTGTTATTGCTTTATTATTACACAATAATGCGTTATTCCTCTGATGTTCAAAGAGTTAAATGCAGGCCAGACAGTTCTAGTGACACGAATTTTTGGACCTTTTGATCTAAAAGTCCTGCTCCATTAATGCTTTGAGTACGGCTCAATGGAACTGAGCAAGAGAAGGAAAATAAATGACTGCAAATACACTTGAGAAACCTCGATTCTGACCTTAACTACCTTGCCTATAAATCATGCTCTTGCAGTTTCAAAACCTGATGCCGTCTTGTCTACATGGGCTGATGCAGGCACTTGTCCCTGTCACCTGCAAGGCTCACTGGAGCCCAGGGAGACCAGTTCTACCCAGGGACAGGCGGATGGACACTCATCTCCACAGCTGCCTCTTATTTCTGTAATCACTTCGTTACAGACTTTCTGTATTAGTTAGATTTGGAAAGTGCTGCAGTGGAAAAATGAGACTCTGGCAGGATTTCTACTAGTCTGAGAACTGGTGTTGCTGGGAGTGTGTTGCACCTTCAGAGGTAGAACTAGTCTCAAAAAAAAAAAGAGAGGAGAGGGAAAGAAACAGAAGAAAAAAAAAAACCAGAGAAGAAAGGGAGTTAGAAATCCTACATTTTTTTCTTCAGATCTTTTATTCTGAAAAGATTGCTAGTTTACCATGTAGTAATGAGTTCCACAGATCAATTTTATGTATGCTTTGATTAGGAAAACTTAAATGTTTCATTGAAGCCTTTTACAGTTTGTTGTCTCTTCTTTAAGATGGAAAAGTGCCTAAATGCCTGAGCAGTGGATGTATTATGAAATAATTTACTATTTTATATTTTCACAGTTTATATTTGTATCTTGGTGGCATACCAAATCTAATAAGTTCCTTTCGTGATGCTCTGAATGCCTTTGGAGCCTTTAACAAGCGTTAGATACACGAATAGAACCTGCAATATTTACAGGAGACTTATTTAGAAGCTTATGAAACATCAGGCTTGTATTTAGTGCAGACGTGACTCATTGTGAAGGAGTCTTCTGGCTTCCTTTGTTACTACTACTTTGGCATCTCCCTTCAGGGCTGGTTTCTTTTAAGCCACGACTGTATTAATAATATCATCTCATGGTGTAACTGATTGAATCCTTTTCACATTGGGGAAGAATTAGAGCCCAATCTAATTTGCTACTGACCCATCATCAGCAAAGCCATGGAGTAAAGGGCATCCTTTTATCTCAACTTTTCTGTAAGGGAATATTAATTTTTGTATTTCATACTCCTGAGGTAATTAAATGCCCCTAAATGAGGAAACACTTCACGTAAATGCCATTTTAACACCAAAGTTAGAGCGTGTTCCCAGGGAACACTGTTGCTTAACTAAAAAGCTGGTTTCGTTTTTTTAAAAGCAAATACATTTTGAGGTCAAAGCCATTTTTTCCTCATTATTACTTTGCTCAGATGCAAAAACTCCTTTTCTAGGTGAAGAATCAAAAAGACATCTTGATTTTTGCAAGTGTACATACTGCATTTTTTTGCATGGTTCAGCTTGCTAGTTCCTCAGATCTATTTGGTTTAGGATTAGCAAGATATCAGACACGTTCAGGTTCTGAAGATTGTTACTGGTGGAGTTTTTTGAAGGGCTGAAAAAAAAGACGAGCTGTATGACTAAGGCCTGCTTCACACAGCTAAGCAAGCCACAAACAAACCTGGCATGGAGCCACCTATATATTCTCTAAGAAGGGGATCGTTTCTCCCAAGTGATTTTCTCAAGGAAACTGACTGTTGTTGAGGGGCGGTGAGCCGTGCTGACGGACGGCAGCTCGTTCTGCGTGGGAATTCGCTGTATGTCAGGGACTTGATGCCTCCTGAAGGCACGAAAGAGTTTGACTTTGCATTACAACTGCAAAAATATTGTCCAGGTCATTACCACCCAGAGGCAGGAGAAAGATTAGCAGGGGCTGCTTCTTGCTGAATGACCAGCCAAGGTCATAGGAAACGTGGGTGCAATCCTCCTTCTGTGAGAACTTAGACATGGACACTTTTCGAGTGCACCCTCAGCAAGTTTGCCGATGA
>NW_009729084.1:0-38851 GCF_000703405.1 Apaloderma vittatum | reverse complement strand
TATAATTGCAAATTGAGGACTAAATGAGCTAAGATAATTGAGCAGGCATCCTCTCCGTTAGAGTTTTTGCATGTTGCTAATAACACAGCATAACACGTGTACAAAAATCAGCAGGTTTTAAGAACTGTAAAGTTGACTGACAGCACCGTAACACCCCTGCTTATTTTATTTGCCTACAGCTACGCTGCATTTAGGACTTGTTTAAACAACAGTTACTAAATCCCCGTCAGGGGACTGATACAGGCACGTAATTGGCATTTTATATAAGAGTCTTCTTACAATTAAATATTGCTCCAGCATCTGACATCAGTGCAAGGTCAAATATTGCATTTTAGATTTATATGTATAAATTCTTCACCAGATCATATGAAATAAAGTGCAACAATGACCTTGCTCCTTTGCAACCTCCGGTAAGTAGGTGGCGGTGCGTTTTGATCCTTTTTCATTGATGAATTCTATTCTAATACCGTGTACACCCACCTGCAAGAAATCGGCAGCTTTATTAGTACATTCGAAGAAAAAAAAGATCTTCTAACATGATAAACCCCAAAATGAGAACCTCTCAGTGGTTACGACCGTTTTGCAAAGCGTTTCAAGAGGTGGTACCGACACGAATGTTATTTTTTGGAAAGGTGTTCACCTTAGAGCCTTGTAAGTAGCAGCACGGACACGCTCCTCAGCTCCCTACCCTGGAGCTTTGCTTCTGGTCGGAAGGAAAGTGGCTGAGATGCAGAAATCGTTCTTTCTCTGGGTTTACTGTGTCCCTCTGACACCATCAGCGATGTTGTTGCCGATAAAAAACCACCAGATACAATCAGCAGGCAACTAAAGATCTGGCAAATCTGACGATGCTTCAATTCAGACCACGAATTTTGCTCAGAACAACGAAAGATTTGCCAACGCTGTGAACTCGGAGCCTGGAGCCCTCCAAATTTCTGCTAACGTATGACGAGGAAAAGGAAACATCCCAAAGCATTCAGCTTCAAACTCCTACTTCCACGCTACTAAGTACTTTGACAAAATGCCAGTATGGAAACCCAAATTATTAATTCCAAGGAGTCAGGTGTACAGAAAACTGAACTGCTAAACATATAAAAATAAAAATGGCGTTGTTAAGCACTCCTCTTTTCAAGGTACGGTAATTCGGGTGAGAGTACCTGCACTTGGGTCAGGCACGCCATAAAAGCTCTTCCATTCCAGTCAGTGTTCAGTTGCTTTTGAGTTCTGTGCATAAACATCAGGCATTAGTAGATGGATGTCTTTATTTTCACGCCCACAGAACTACGATGCTATTTCCATTTAAATCCCAAGTTCCCAACGTCGTATGTGGAAATGCACAGTTCATGTTTAACAGGATATCACGTTATTTGGTGTGGTACTTCTTTTGGGACACAAAACTAAGTGAAAAACGCTGAAACAGTTATTCCAGCGACAACCTATTTTACCAGAACTGCATGACAGTGAAAAAACAAATGAGGAATATTTACAAAGCTCTGCCACTTGTTCAATTAACATATCGGCTTATATTAAGACTTTATTTTTTAATCTTTGTATATGATGTAATGTGGGGAAACGGGAGGAAGAGTCTCTCTTGTGGCTGGCCATAGCCTCAACAGTTTTTCCCCACGAATCTAACATGGTTTAAATAGAAATAACTACTTTGGGACTAACAAATCTAATTCACTGCGAATTTTAACATGGTATTTCATTACCAAACATGCCTAAAGCCAGCTTTCATAACATGGAGATGTAATCACTAGAATGATGTAATTATGAACCCAAAGGACTTGAAAGTTAAACGAAACAGGGTTAGAAGCTGAACTGAGCTTTAGAGAGTTCATTTCAGAGTAAGTTTTTGCAGCTGGTGACTTCGTAACTGTCGACAGTCGATTGTCTAAGCACGAAGACCAAATATTTTCAGGTTTCGCACACCTTGAGATCTTGCAGAATAGTACGTTCTAAATTCTGCACAACCGTTTGGCGTAGTAGTGATCATGTCATGTTCAGGAGGAACTAGCTGGAAGCACTGCTGATGCTTAAGTACGATGCAACGTTCAAGCATCGCTCTGGATGTTTCCCTTTAACCATCTCAGTGGACTTTTAGGCTCCTGCCTGTAGAAGAAAAAGACATCGAGCAAAACGAATACGGCAACACAACGGCACCCGTGGTTCCTCCGGTTGGAAAACTTTCATGGCATTCTGCGAAGCGTGGGTTCCTGCTGCGCCGCTAAGCGGGACTCTCAGTCCAGTACAAATGGCTTTTCATTGTTTAGATCCAGTTAATCAAAACCAGGGCTGAGTTAATTAAAGGGAAGCTCCGCATAAGCAAAAGAATGAGCCATGCTAAGACTGGCATGGGCACAGTTAGGAATTTATTTTGACTTCCTGAAGAGATCTTCATTCCTGCGTTGATGTAAGCTGTGAAATTTCCCAAACTATTCCTCTCTAAGACAGGAGGTACTAACTGGACTGGAACAGGTTACCAGGCTCCTATAAAGCCTCTGGCATGCTTGTCAAACTAAACATACTGCTACAGAAACTTGTCTGCAGCGTGTAACAACATCACCTGTCTCTGCAGTTCAGAGAAAGACAACCCAGTCATCTTCTGTGGGTGGAGTTTAAGGTTCTGTCTTGTCTATTCCAATTTATTAGGGAAATGCCTACACACAGGTACCTTTCCAAGCTGCAAAAATTGCCGTGGCGGCCCCCTAAACGGACAGGAATATATTTAGACCATTGTTATTGGGAAAGAAAACAGATAAGCAGAGAGAATTCAAACGGCAACAAACTGATCTCCTCCAACAGAAATACTTGTATAGGGTTACAGAGCAAGACATAACTGTAGCCTATGCATCCAGCACCCAGGGATGTCACCTTTTGGGCCCACTGTCTAAGTGGCCAGAGGCTACTTAAAACTGGGTCCCGTGGCAAGAATTATAAAAAATCTTTCACTACATCTAAGGATTGCATACTTCTGAAGTGACCTCAACAGAACTTCAGACCTCACTGTGTATTTATACACAGTCATATTCGTATTTATACACATTCTTTTTTTACACAGAATCATTTTACATACACCGCAGGATGGGGGAAAACCCGCACAGACTACACTTATTGTTTTGCCAAATGCTTCTGGCCCTTGCTAGACTATTGCCTGTAATACCTCTTTACCTCAGCTGGGCTAAAAAAAAACCCCTGAAACCCACGCTGAAGCAACTCTCGTGTTGGACTGTTCTAACTGAAGGTTCCACACACAGTTCACAGATCTGCTCCCCCTGTACTGACTCTCCAACCATACTGAGAGGTAGAAATAACATTATTCTCCTTAGGCTCTCAGTGTGGAATTTGGATAAGCATCTAAACCATCAAGCCTCACTCAAATATAAGTGTCTAGTCCACCGAGGAGTAAATTATCATCAAATAATAATGCATTTCAGTTTTATCTACTGCACTGAAATCTGCAAGAGATTTGCAAGTCATTATCAGTAATGAGCCTAAAATGAATTAATTGTAAACATTTTTTCAGAGATACATTAAAGCAGGTAACAAAGAATCTGCTCCAAAGAATCCAGACGGAATACCCCAGAGCTGGAGCCGCGCAGCACCTCCTTGGGGTTGGAAACAAGTCCCTGCCTGTTCACCAAGTTCCCTCCCATTCGCGGTTCTCCTCCGCTCCACGGCCGCTCCTCGCTGCCAGCACGGCCGCTCCACGGCCACGAGCAACAACCGCCAACTGCTGCGCTCCCCCGGTACGGGCATTCACACAGCCACACGACGAACCCCACCAGGCTGTTCTGGGTCACGGCTAATCCCTGTGCTGACTTAGGGTTTCTCAGCTCAGTCTTTGACCAGCGGCAAGCTACGACCTTTTTCAAACAGAACAGACGGCCTCTAACTCGTACGTGGTTCCTTGTGACACCACCCAACACGGAAACTTTCCCCTTGATTTACCTCGCAAGGGCTGCGGCAACAGCTGCACCCAGACTGGCCTGGAAGTGGAACACTTCAGGTTAAGTGATTATTGCTACTTATTAGAAGCTGTTCCCAGTTTTTAGTAGCTGAATTCTACAGCTTTTTAGTCTCACATTTGTAGCAAATACGCTGGCTTCTTTGTCTTTAGTGGGGCTTAAATATTAACATTCTGCTTTAACAATGAAGGCAAAAGACAACTCAGGAGATACGCTCTCTGCCTCACGACAACCATTCTTTTCTTAACGAATCATCTATTTACATACATGGAATCACTGAAAAACGTCCAAAGAGAATAAAATTCTGAGATCAAGACTCTTTCTTCTCTGTTCTAACAAATATAAACTGCAAAAAACCCCATTCCCATTGCTGCTGAGCTTGCAGGAAAGGAAGAATTTCCACAGCTCTTTCATCTAACTTTGCCAACAAGGAAAAGCCACCTTTCAGTCAACATCGTTGTCCGCAACTATTTAAGCTAATATTTAAACCAGTGCACAAAGGCTAAAGGCCTTTTGTATCAGCACAGCAAGCATGTACAGTTCCGCAGATTTTACTTTACTGCAGAACAGCAACTTCAGGGCAAAGATCTCTTCCAAGGTATTCTAAGGAAGAGCAGCTGGACAGTTCTCCTTATTTATTACCCTGTCAGAATTACAATCATGTTTTCCAAAACAATTCTTACTGTAATTACACACAGTCATAATGTCTTATGATGTTTTAATTAAAAAAACGGGGAGAACATCTGAATTAGCAAGACAGGCTTTACCTTCAAGCAAAAAAACTCCCCAGATCTTTAATTAATTCACTGAGAAACTAAATTAAAAAGCTGTTCATTTGCAGTAACATGAAATAGAGATTGAGTAGAGGCACTTTTCTGTGTTTCTAGAAAAAAAAAAAAAAAGCAAGCACATAGGGGACAGATTAAATCATTTGTCATTGCAGCCGTACCTTCTCAAGGAGGCAGAGCCCGTAGCGCCAAAGCTGGAACTGCAAGTCCTACAACGCGATTGCACCTTAATCTGTGCCATTTCTGGGATCTGAAGCCACTCACAGGTCCTTCCGAAGCGTAGCCTTACTTGCCCAAATTGCAGACTGACAAGCTTCCCAAATCAAAGTTCTTTCTAAGGGACTCGAAGCCGTGATTCTTCACAGCCATCTACTCAAACTGTTCTACATCCCTTCCGCTGGGGTGCTGCTAACTTCACAAATTGCCGGAGCGACGTGAGACACGAGTGTATCTGCATTAAGGATTAACAGCAAAATTGGGAGGCATCTTGAGGCAGGAATTCAAATTTGTGCAGGAAAGAGAAGACTCGGTAGACAGACAGATCAGAAGGATGAGCTCAAAGAGAAGGGAAGTACAGGTAAAGCTGAGTTTATGCGGGGAAGGAATGACTGCTATAAATGTAAAATGTATTAAAAATAATTGGTCTTTATGACTGGTCTCTCAACTAGTCCTTTGATATCTGATCTTTAATAAGAGAGCAGTACTATCCAAAAAAAGAAATGTATCTTGAGAGCTTCTCGTGGTGCCCATTTTTTTGAGACGGAAAGGCTGCGAAACTGCGCCCCAGCAGCAAGTGGCCCACGGCAACATTTCAGGGGTTCTGCCTAACGGAAACGAAGAAACGGTTCCCAGAGGGGCGGCGTTCATTGCCGAGCCCTGCATCTGTTCAGCTGTCCAAGCGCACCGAATTCACACAAAGTCGCATCTGAGTAAGAACACTACATCGTATTTTGGGAAGTATCCTCATGAGCCGTGGCATCGAAGTGGTCCTTTAAAGGTTTGTACTTTCTCCCACTTACTTCTTTTATTAACGGTGAAAATGATAGCAATTTGAAAAATCATATGGGAGCTAATAACAGCCAATTCACTCATATCTACTGCTGCAAAAGGATCTCATGTTGCTTTTTACAACTGAAATACTAATTTATTTTGTTTGGGAACCGGCTCCCACGAGATGATCAGTAGCACCCCTAGAGCAGTGAGGTCTCCTAACCAGGATGTTTTTCAGGATGATCTGGAAATGACCATTATACGAGATGAAAGATGCAGAATCTCTCTTTATGTCACACTCTACACATCCTGAAACGTCTTTTTACCGTTAATATCACATAACTGCAGCTCCCTTAAAAGAAACACGGATGACACAAGGTATCTCACTGACAGGGGCACAAACAGTTGATGAATCATTCTTTTAAGGACCAACAACTACAATTTTATCTTTGCTTTATTTATCCACCCTTTTGCATGGAAACTTGGTGGAACATCCACAACTACATAGGATAAAATCACCTGAGAAGAAGAAAAAAACCACAAAACCACATCATGGAACCTACTTTGTGACTGTTTCTTAGAATTCCTAGGAATTTGCTACAGGTTTTATAAACCTAACATTAAAAAAAAACCCCAACACCTTAAATGAAACTGGAGAGAGAGCAATTAAGCAAATAGATAACACAATATTACATTTTTTAACCCCTTCGTTCTTCCCTCCTAAGTCAGGGTGTTCCAGTAAGAATTGTGAGAATCCATAAATTCAGTCACAACCGAGTATGTTTACGCTGTCACTGAAATCTCAAGGATTCTGCAACAAGGTGTAGAAAGGACACGGAAAGTAAAAACTTCTGTTGTTTCATACAAGTTTTCAAGTTATGAATCAGAAACCTCCCAAGGAACAAAGGCAGAAACCAGTCTTCCCAAGGGAGAGCGGAGTTTTGAACTCAGGCTTTGGTTTCAGCTTCTCTTTAAGGATGAACATTTAGGTCATTTTAGGAGTTTAGAGAATAAAGCAGCATCTAATAATATTTACAGACCACCACATGGAAGGAGCTAAACGGTATTTAATGATGCACTTTTCAAGAGTCATTTTCTCAGGGTATTCATCAGCTGATATTTAATGAAATTAAATAGAAAATGTCGCAATGGTTACTCCCAGAAGTCAACCCCGTAAAGCAGAAAAATTCTACTGGTTTAAATTTTGACTTCTGGCTTAGTTTAGCATTAAATGTCACTATGGTTTATATTACCTGAAAACACTGTTTAAAGCGCTGTAATGGCTCAGTGACAAGAGAAGCTACTTCTGTGAAAAAAAGCTCCTTGTTGAGAACACACGCGCAGTATCAGCTAAAATTTATCCTTTGGTCTGACAGTACTTGAAAAAAATGAATAATTCTACTGGTGGTGAAAATACTGATAAAACCCCAAAGGAAACTTACATTCACCTCATTCAGAACTACCTGTCAGAAAGGAAGAAGTCCTTGTCATTCTGAGTTGAACAGGAAACACACTTTTATTAGATTTTCAGCTACTGTGAAATTCCTAACACTGAGGTCACTGCTGGGTACCACCGTCCTGACACCGGAGGGCCTCTTGCCATTTTAACGACAGACAAAACTTCTATGTGATACACATTTGTTATGTGTGAATACAATACGAAGCCACCTCTTTTAAGAAATCCTCAATACTGACTAGAGCTAAGTCATTACTGAAGGAAAATGCTGTAACTTGTGTGGTGTCTGGCATTACAGCATGTCCACTATCCTATGGGACGATTTCAAAACTATTTTTAAGGTTCACTCAAATATAGACTCAAAAGAGCAACAGAACAGTCACACTGAGATGAGAAGTTCATCTTAAGACCAGTAACTTCGTTTTTTGCAAGTGTCTAATAAATAATTTGGGAAAAAGCAGAATACAGAACAATGCTTCTTTCAGTATAGCTTCCCAGAAATAACTCTAAAAGCAGAATTTGCCTCTTAATCTTTTATGCTGCTGTTCCAAGAGAACGCACGCAGCTTTCCTAGAATGCAGCCATTAAAACAAATTCGGCTTCACGCACAAGTAGCACAGAAAAAACAAGAGCAATGACTTCCTTGGCCTCACTGTGTAATAAGGGCTTTGGGGGGTCTGGGCAGGCCACTCACTCTGAAAGCAGAGGAAGTTTGGGGGAAGATAAGAGGTTCAGCCCTACAAGGCAGCTCGTTCTGGGATTTTCTGTGGTTTTTTGCAGGGCTTGTTTCCAGAAGCACACACCAGACTATATTAACGTTCATCCTTGAACATCCTCTTTCCAGAATCAATAACCTGACCGAGCCTGTTTCGGTAGTTTGCGATGCTGCAGAAGACGTCTCGGGGCACCGTCACTCAGACCCCACGTGCCCGGACGCAGTCTTGGACATAAAGAAGCTGTGCAGACCACTCGCACTTCAGGTGCCCAAGCAGGCAAGAATACAACTTTATTTCATTTCCATGGCTCAGACTTTTAAGGTGACGATGGTTCTATCAAAAAGGATCTTTTGAAACTATGCACAAAACAACAGAGGACGCAACGGTGACAACTACAGGCAATACATGCAGGTAATTTAAGTGGTGTGACTTCTGCTACAGATGTTCATGGTACCAAAGTAATTTTCTTAGAAGATATCCAACATCCTTACCTCCCAGTCCATGTAGTCACACACATCTTCAAAGTTAGTGAGGAGAGACACTGAGCAGAAAAGCCGTGGCAGCTCATCCCTCGTCATTGGGGGGAAACGACTATCTTTAAGGGCACTGTTGAAGACAAAACAGAATTTCAAAGGATATTTTTTTGTCGTTATTTTTTAAGTTCAAGGATCTAATGAATCAACTGAAAAGTATAAAAGGAAAAAAAAAATCCTGACGAAATGATGACCAGTTTGATAATCCTGCTGCCAGCGTAACACACTGACCAACATTCCCAACTTTTCCTTGGACATTTGTTTCAGTTCTTGGCTGGTCAGGTGGTTTTCTGAGGGTGAATCCTTCCTGAGCTGGTTTTGCTACTGTGACAATCTTATTAAAGAAGCAGAAGAAAAAATTTGGAAGAAGTTACCAAAGCAGTAGCTCTTCTTCTTGCAGTTTAGTAAATCCCTTTCAAAAGGGATTAAACTACACAACATAAACTAGAGAGGGAAATTCTATAGCCTGCAATATTCAAACACATAATACAGTAATCAAACTGTAGGACTTAATTCTTCAGTGGAAGAAAAAAATAAATCCAAACAAGCCGAATATGCTCCGAAAGAGAAAAATATTCATGCTTACTGGCAAAAGTGAATAAAAATGTAAAAACATCCAAGGGCTCTACGGACCTGTGAACCTCAACAGGACTTGAAGATGTTCTGCAAAGCAGAGGTAACGATTAGTAACCGGGAAGCGTGCAAACAGCTAAGCTAATCCTCGGGCTAACGCGCTGTTCTACAGACAAACAGGGACCTAATGGGGTGAATTCACAGAGAGAAGGAGCTATCTGTGCACATTCCAGCACGCTTTGAAAAACAAAGCAGTTAACGCACAGCAAGCAGTACCACGAGTAAGAACCGTCTATAAGAACCTACTTGGCATAAGGTTGGTTAAAAACCAGTTAAATTGGAAAAGGGAAGGTTAAAGCGAGTGTGCTACCTCCTAATTTTGTTTTAGTTCTCTTAAGATGTGAAATCTGGCGTGTATCGATACAAACGTGCTCATCTCCAGCAAAATCAGTCATGTGCCATCTGAGCTTTTTGACGAGTACAGAGAATTCAAGACTGAGTCTCACTCAAGTACTTCCATGTTCTCCACGTGCCTCCTTGTTTCACCTCACGAGTAGATCGTTCTTATTCGCTTTGCCTGGCTCAGAACACTGCTTCTGCCTTGGATACCTCTGTTTAACATAAAGACTAGGCTAACTTTAATAAAGCAGACCAAATAAGGGCGCAGAAGCAAAAAAATGCGAGGTTGAGCTAAAGGAAATCATCATGTATGTGTCCAGAAATAGCTTCCCATCATGAATTAATACCATGCGCTGACAAGTTAAAATAGAACCTTTATTTTTCGGGGGTGGGGGAATGCAGGCTTTTTTTTCCCAGATATGCTACAATTCCAAAAAAGAACACAGGACTGAAATTTAGACTAGAAGTCCTTCTCCAAGCTTTGGTATTTTTCCATTACAGAAAAGGCCAGAAATTTAGATTTTCATTATGAAGACAAATTCATTATACACTTAACTAACAATTTGCAGGCCTATGCTACCTGTTATTTACGAGTAATTCTAGGCAACCCCAGGTAAAGTTGCCAGAGATGGAAGAGGTGTTGGGACCATAAAAGTAAAAGCCAAGATAAATCTCACAATGTAGAATCAACAGGCCTACACCAGGCCTGTGAAGAACTGGGAACGCTAAGAAAATTTAAAGTGTTAACACTTGTGATATCAAACTACTGACTTCCACTGAAGACATATCAAAAGATTGTATTTTCCAAGATTTCGTTGATGGGATTTGCACTGCTGGCAACCAGGCAGAGTCCTCCCCATCGTCCACTGCCCCCTGTTCTGGAGCAACATCAGCCATCAACTCGCAGTGTCACAGACTGAGAGCAACGTACGAAAACGCCAACAGCTACTTCAGCCTTCCTACCCCTTACGGAGGAGTAAAAAATCAAGATGTATGCAAAGGGAGGATTCTCTGAACACAGGGACAGCTCACGCCAGAAGTCCGTCTAGCCTACTGTCAAGTGCTAACCAACAGGAGTCAGCAAAAGGAACGGATGTCAGAACACAGTAAATATCCAAGGGTACTCTCCTGGAATGCTCTCCAGAAATCCAGCTATTTATAGTGGAGGTATTTTGAGCCAGAGATGGTATCTCTGCACTTAAAAGTTCTTCACAGGTTTATTTAATTAGTGCATGTATACACACTTTTAATATCTTACACTGCTTTTTACTAAAAAGAAAAATATGTTCAGAAACTCCAATCCTCTTTAAATCCATCACTACTACAAGTTTGCTTACATGCAAATTTCTCATTTCCCTGAGGTATGCCGCACCGCTATCATCTAACCCATCGACTTAAACACACTGCTGAAAAGCACGCGGAGACAAGCACTATTCCATTAACAAACAACAAACTCAGTTATCTTGGGAAATAACTGTGTGCATGGATATTACTAATATTTGTTTAAACCTGTTTTTCATAATTTATGCGATACTCTTACCACGCAAAAGGTTTCCTGTATTCAAAAAATTGAAAACTTTTCAAGAACACTTCTTTTTTTCTTTCGCTCAACTTGCTATTTCCCTTCCTGAAGCTGCCAAAACGCACTGGTGAGCTCCAACTTTTTGAGGCAAAAGTTGCCCAAATCAGGTATAATCCCACAGCAGCCCAATAATAGTGTTAGTGGTAAAAGTCTCAGGCAAATGCCCACTCACCTGCTGTGCTGGCGTTACTAGCTGAGAAACCACCCTTAATTTAACCCACTTTAAGCTGTACGGAAACAAGCACCACAGAACACACACGTGAGCCACGGCTCAGCTGGCCTGGCTCAGCTGCTGGGAGAGTAACTTGAATCGTGACAAATTTGAATATTCATGGAAAGCGAAACCTTCACGTGACCACAGTGGAAGCAGAAGGGCACGCGAAGGCACGAAAGCCTCGGGGATCTGCAGCAAACAAAGTAATTTGGGTTTGGTGGAAGCAGAGCAATGCAGTAACCGCTGCGCGCTGACGCAGGAAACTCGGCTGCTTCAGTTCATTATTCCGTAATAAAACACTGGCAGAAAGACTTTGTTCTCCCGTCACTACCTCACCGATCTCAAATATTGTTTGCCAAATGCCATTTCAACTCTACCTAGTTCCTTCAGAGCCGCTAGGGGTTGTGATATGCGCCGAGCCTGCCCAAAAATTGCTTCTCAACACCCCTGTGACTGCACGTACCCTGTAGGAGCACTCGTGGTGCTGAAGGTGAGAGAGATGTGGCAGAACGAGATCAGAGATTTGAGCAAGAGTCTCCAACGCCCCTGCGAGCGGTCAGTACAGAACGTTGCCGCTACGCTGCTACTGCTCTACCCGTCTCCAGGCCCCACGTTACCAGCTGTTTTCATCTCTCAAAACAGTTTTGTCTCCGCTGGTATGGAAGTAAAACCCAAAATTTACCTGGAAAAATTTGTGTCGACAAGCCATTGGCAATTGGAACAAAACATACTGAAGCGAGATGCTGACAAGGAAGCGTTTATTTGTACCGGGGAGCTACACGTGAAAAACTCTGTCTGCTAAAGCAACAGTTTATGAAACTCAAGACAGTCCAGCAATTCTATCAGGTGCCAGTTTTAGAAGAACTAGCTTAAAACTCAATAACCCTGCCCTGCGGAGTCTGATCTAGGTGTGCCATATACTACTTTAAAACCGCACCACATTTACCTTTTAAGTGCCACATATTACAGTCAGTGCCAGTCACCTTCTCAATCATTTATTACTACTATGGTTGAAACTCTAAGTTCCAGATACCTTTGGAAAACCCAGGAGCAGAGCAGCTTCATCTCATCTCTTCACAGATTGACTGTTGTCACTTTTGCATTTTTTAATATTGAGTTGTCAGACCTACATCATTAGAGATGCTTCCCTTCCCAATTCAGCCGTTACCTTTAAGCTTAAACTTTGTGGGGAGGGACTGTGCGTAAAACAAGGGGACGGCACCCAGTGGAGCCCCTCAGCTCCTAGAGGCAGCACTTTGGCTCTCGTCATACACTTCACACGCTCTACAAAGCTGTATGTATAGAAATTGAGCCTTCTGCTTCACCTGTCACGTCCTGTGGGCCTCTTGGAGATCGATTCAAAGCAAGCGTAAAGTACAGACAAGCTAACGTAACGCTTCTTTTTCTCAAAAGCTTGTGACTGGCCTGAGCTGTTTGGAATGAAAAAGTCACGGCATAATTGTCAGCGTTCTTGCTTCGTGTCAGCATTCTTGAATCGTAGAGGAGACTTCACTCTATTTATTTGATGGAAGCATTATTTATGAAGTACTGGAATGTGATTGTAAAATCACATTCAGTGTCGTATTCTTCTGTTAGACAAAAAGGATTCTCATGGAACAAAATCTGGCACATCAGACACCGGGTTTAAACATTAACTCTACAAGTGGAAATAACTGGTAAAGTAAGTTGGAAAAATTAAGCGGAGTTCATAACTACTTTTAAAGAAAAAATTACTCATTTGAAAAGTATTTTTCTAAACCATCTGTTCTTTATTCCTTAATGCCCAGAACTGATTCACGTATGTTGCCGCTGACTAAGTGGAAGTACGTGGTAGCGAAGAGTTAAAGAGCAGCAGCGCCAAGCAAGGGCAATTCTGCTTGGCCAATAAAAGGACAGTAGTTTTTTTACATGGAGCTGTGCTCCGTGGTAAAAGTGAAGCAAGCAAAGTCAAAATTGAATCCAGTTCAAAGAAAACTATTTTTAGACACAAAATGCATGCACGCACACGCACAGCCTTTCTATTTGAATATTTATGCCGTCTTGGGTGTCCTACTAAGATCAAGTAATTGCCTGCCAGTCAGGGAAAAAAACCAAACAAAATGTTACTCAGCTCTAAGTTTTTCTTCAGCTGCACCAGGCTGTACAAATCTCAGCTTTTCCTCAAATGAAGTTTACTTCTCTCTCCAGAAATGTTTTTCCATCGTTTTCCATGTACTGCTCCTCCTTCTCTTTCGGATATAGGAAAGCCTGCAAACGCTTTAAAGACTGAAAATATTTAAAGAAAAGGAAATTGTTCAGAGTATTTTGAGTCACCGTGACCAACAACACGGTCACCTGAACTAACAGGATGAGCAGGTGAACCAAAACACAATACTCATTGCACTGTGCATCTCTAATTTCCGTAGGCTATTAAAATGCTTCAGGAAGTCAGCTGAAGTCTTTAAGAACCTACAGCTCTCACATGGGATGCAGCAGATGGGCAAAACCAGCACAAACCGGGGAAGCAAGAAACAGTAACGGAGCAATGTTACTCAGTTTTGGTGTACCTGAAAATCTTTGTGATTGAATTTAAAGGACCCTTTAAAAAAAAGTTGGATGGCATATAAGCAACAAAAATAGTAAAGAAGGATTTGCATGTAGATGAATGAAGGTATTAAATGAATTTAATTCCTAACACCTTATTGTTTGTTATTTAATGACAATTATTAACAATGAAATTTCTCACTAAACTTCTTTTTCGAGGGACGGACCCAAACTGATGGAGAGTTTGGGCAAAACTGGGCACAGTTTTGTTTGTTACTGGAAATTACTTGTGGGGTTTAAACATGACACAGGGGAAGGAGATGCAAAGGAAACTGTCAAACTCTGGGCACAATATAAGTAATACTCACTTTTATAGGACGTGTAAATGAGGCAGAGGTATTAAGTGACTCACGCGGTTTCGGAGGCTTGCACAGTGAGTCAGTGACAGAATCCAGAATAGACTCCAAGATCCCCGACTCCTAAAAATCTACTTTTTGCGACAGCCCCCTTTTTCACAATCTGCTCAGCCAGCATGTAGAAACATAGCTCCCGGAGGCTTAGTCAAAATAGAACTGGTGATTTTAAATCGAATCAATCCAATTTAAAAAAAATAAATTTCCCATTCCATTTTCAGTTCACTCCGCTGTAGTCTATTTTCCATTAACTGGATTCTAATATTCGACACAGCTAAACCAAAGCACCAAGACAATTCTTGAAATACCATCAGCAGAGTTACGAAAAACAGGGTAAAGATCTCATTTTACCATCTCTCTCTTCTGATCGACAGCCCACTGGCACTGCTTTTAGATGTTGGGCAAAGGACTTGGATCCATCTGCTCTGAAAACCATTTTTCATTTAGCTCTGAAAGTATAACCCTGAGATTCTTTCACGGAGCGGAATGTGCTTCGCAGAATTACCTTCAAAAACGGATTTAATAAAGAAATGACTCTATGTCAATAAACGGAGCCCGAAGGGCCTAGATATTGTTCTGTAGTTAATTCAAAATATCCTGAAATTAATGAGTGGCAAACTCGCTGAATTTCGGGTAACAGCAAAGAGATGACAGCAAGGGAAGACATTTGGTGCCAGGCTTTCACCAAAAAAAAAAAAAAAAGAAAAAAGTATTTACTGTTTTTTCCAATGATGTTTTACTGATCAGTGAAGTTACTTAAGATTTTTGCTTTTTCATTCAGTATTTTTTTTAAGGAACACTTAAGGAGATCACCAGTATTTTCCTAATGAAAATCAGCTATCGTAACGCGGTTTGGCAGAGACCACAAAAACCGAGCAGCTTCCAAGGCACGATCCGCAACTAGTTTTTAAGCCAGCAAATCAGGGCAGAGCGTGCTCTTCTTCAGCAAGTGAAATATTATGAATAAAATTCTCCTTTCAGCGTAAGACATCAGAGAGCCTAACGCAACCCACATGACAGCCTTTTAACAACTTGTTTTTATGGCCAGCAGAGTTTTGCCAACTTAAATGAGGATTTCAAGGAGTGATTTCCAAGCATCATCAAATCACTTGCATGCAAGGAAAAAAGAATTTATTTATATTCTCTTTTTTTTCTCTTTTTCTTCGGTCAGACTGGAAAAATTTCCAGGAAACAAAACAACTGTGAATGACGTGTTTTTCCTGAACCCTCCCTTACATTTGGGAGACAGAAAGGGAAAGAACAACATTTATACTTCCTGCACATGATGTTGCTAAGTGGCAGTCACAGGGTAAAAAAAGAAATACCCACTTATTGACATTTGGCACAGAAATGCTCCTCTGAAGTTCTCAGCCTGGTTTATCAGCACAGAGCAGCAGGTAATGGCAGCAGTGTTGCAGGTGGGAGAAATAAATGATCGGTCTGGCATGTTGGCTCGTCATTAAATATTTTTTCCTGAAGTATGCCACAAAGTTTCTCTATCCCAGTCTCTGTCTGGATTCAGCTTAACAGGAAAAAGGAATATTCCAATATTTTACTTTAGAATTCCTCTGAAAGACAACTCGGAGCACCTACAGAAATTGCTTAGAAAGGCTCATCAGAAAAGGCAACCTCCATTCATTGACTACGTAAGACAATTAAGTCTCTATTTCAGGCAGCCAAAGGCACCTAAAATAAGTTATCTCTATGCCCTTCAAAACGCCTTAACTCTGGAGTAAGTGTGGGAATTGTGGGAGCGTGGAAGTTGTTAACAAGTTACTGTCAGCACGGCTGCAGCTACAGGACGCAGCACACCGCAATACACCTGGTTGGGCTGAACTCACCAGGAGTCATTCAACTTTTCTTTTTTTATAAAACAACTACGCGGGGTTGGATTCTGCCAGACTTCTTAGAGATGGTGTAACATGCTGTAGAAGACAAGAATATAACAGGCTGATAAAGAAAAATGCTAAGATCTATTAGAAGTAGATGCAGACATGGAAAGCGGTAACAAAAAGTTTACAATGTTGTATTTCAAACATTTCCCTAAGAGAACACTCTGGTTTGTTCAAAGTATCTTGAAGGACAAACCAACTGAACAAGTTTTTATTACCGGTCTCAAACTGCTGAATGACAAGGGGGAAAAGAACCTCTGGGCAAAACAAAAAACCATCTACCAAGGAGAGAGAAACCCTTATTCACTCACTCCACTGGTTTCCCCAGCACCTCTCCCCATCGGGTAACAGTGACAGGGACACGAACAATGACATTGCAAAGCTTTTTAGCCTATTCAGATGTCAAAAGACCTAAACCCTTCGTTTTTAGGAATTTGCTGAAGTCTAGACATGCTAAGTTAATTAAAAAAAAAAAAAAGGCAAGGTTTCTGAGGGACCAAAAAAACCAAAAAAAGTTAATTCAGGTATTTTGTTTGGAGTACTGAAACCTGAACCAAGACAACTAGGATATACCACGTTCAAGCGTTTCCCCATCATTGCTTATTTCAGTCACACACGAAACGATTTATTTTTTTACCACCTGTTCCTCGCGCTGTGCGAACCCGCTGCTTCTGCATTTGTGCAGAAGCAGTTCTGTTCGGCAGACTCACCACAGCGTCACGACACACAGGCAAAGGGTTACAGAAATTCTTTAACATATCCCAAGTTCGATATTGACAAGTGGGACCCGATTTAATGGCTTCAACGATAACCCGTGCCACCCATCCGCCCAACTCCAACCCAGACCACACGGCTACTGCTGGTAAGGATCTGGGACCTTGTTGGGTGACCCCAAACAAGTTCGCCAGCTCTTTAAATCAACAAAAGAGGCATTTACAGAATGTTTCTAGGAGTACTTAAAACTTCCAGACAAATGGCTGTTTTAACTTCAAATTTCTTACTCTGGCTACGCTGACTGCAGGTACGTGCCCAGATGAACTCCACAGCACGAGCAGAATGACCGACGTGGGTGAGGATGCGTCGGAGAGAATCTGCAGCCAACGTGAGGATCTGTTAAGACGCGGCACGAACATGCACCTGCGTAACGACGCAGCCCCTGGAGCTGTAACTACTGCTGCTTCTTCAGCCGGGTCTGTCAGTCTGGTGCAAACACCGGACAGAAATGAGCATTACCATGACAAAATTTCTTGTAAGAAAACACAGCTCAGAACCATGGAAGGAGACTTCCATAAATTTAAAGTTGAGCTTTTCAGCAAAAAAAAAAAAAAAAAAAAAAGAACAAAGATGTATTTTCCACTGCCCCAAGAAAGATTCTATCACGGTCTGGATTCTTCCAAATAAACCCAGTTCATCATCATGCCACAATGATGTTACGTTCTGTGGACATAATGCCCAAAATTCATGTCTGTAATGCATCAAGGAAACAAAGAAGGCTTGTATGGAAATGTTTGTAAAGTTTAAGAGAATTATGTACGTGCTGTTACAGCCTTCGAATGGAAAAGTAGGATCACAAAAGTTGCAGCTCCCGTCAGAAAATATAATGCAGTTAGAACTAAAAAAATCCACAAAGTAAAACTGTGGAGTCCCGATTATGTTAATAAGAGTCAAGTTTCAATGGCTTCGACTTCCTCACTGTTTCCTGAAACCGTACACTGTATTGCTCTGGCGATTCTAAAGGACTTTTCTCCTTGAATGTGGAGAAAGAGCACGCAAGTTAAGACTCCGCATTTTTCTCATACTGTTTTAATCCTGCAGAGCATGGGGAGATCATTTTGCATTCCACCACAACATGCTCTATTACACTGGGAAAAAAAAAGAAAAAAAACAGTTAAATTAACCTAACTTTAAGATAACAGTTCAGTGGCACGCTAACTCTATAGCCTGGTCAGCGAGAGTTACACCTTAGAGCAAATTACACCACGACGCGTGCGATTGCTGCACGGCTCTAACCGCTGCGTTCCACGCGCTCTGCACTTCCCAAACTGAACACAGTCAGGTCGGAATATCCCCGGAGAACAGCTGTCTGTACCCCGAACTGCTCAGCATGGACCTCCAGGAGTATTTTCTGCCGAGAAGGGGAACACAAGGTGAAGCAGCCGTTTGCAGCGGTTTCTCCATGGGTGGCAGCCTCTTTTCCGTCCCTCGCCCCTCCCTGCAGCTATCATCACGCTGGGATAAATGAAGACGACAGAATTCCAAAAGGGCACGACAATTTTTGTGTCACGCTCCTGCAAACGTTCAGGAAGCTCAAAGGTGTCACTTGCCATGGAAATACACGGGAAGCAAAGCCCCAAGCTCACCAAGTGAGCTCGGCGCAGTCAGTCCGGGCGCCGATTTAAAAACCAGACCTGACCAGGTTTCAGCGTGTGGGTTTTTGTTTGGTGAACACATGACAGACTAGTCAGAAAACTAATTGAGCTCCAACTGGACTAAATTATAATGTCACTAAAAGGCTCTCCAGCAGATGGCAAAGTTTAGATAATCAACAAAAACGAACTGCTCAATTACAGCTAGAGCCATACCGCTTGAGCTAACCACGCCAGTCCCCAGGAGCACAAAAAGAAGCCTCTAGAATTCTTTGTGTCTCCAGCAAGTCCCTGAATATTGACCTAATAAGCTCATCATTTTACCCCAAAACAGATACTGAAGAAAAAAAAATAAAATAAATCTTTAAGGCCACTTTACTGCTCATTTCACTTTACTGCTCATTCACAAAATGCTACTATCCCTCTAATTATTCCCCTCCATTATTCCTCCCTTCTTTTTTAAAAGAAGTTAACATGAAATATTTTTAATTCTTTATGAACTTTAAAATATATATGGAAAAATACGTTCCTAAACGTTTCAGAATGCAATGGCATATAAATACAGTAACATAACTTGATCATTTACACGTTCAACTTCCTGCAGCTTGTAAAAAGAGCTTATTTTTATTATACTGTTGAAAGCCTGCAACAAAAGAGTACTTGTATTTTATCACCAGAAATACTAGAAACTATATTTTTGTACAAAAATATGATGTAGTTCCAATTTTTATTAGTTGTCAGTGTGATTCACTTTGAAAGCAGCCAAGACGGTAAATGTCAGGGATGGAATTTTACAATTAACATCAGTTTTGACACTGTTTGTCACAACAGAGAAACTATTTATTTATGATCAGGACTTTGAAACCACAATGATGGAGAAATGAAATATATTATCAAGCTTAAAGTAAAGCAAAAGGCAGAGTAGAATATGCGGGAACTGAATCGAGAAGGAAAAAGATCATTTGCATTTACATGAGGTGTTACATTAAATGTTTTATAGGAAAAGATTAAGACAATAAAATACGCTGGATTATGTTTAAACCAGATGGTTTTTATCTACGTGCACTCTCTCACACGTACTGCGACTTCATCTGCAAAGAGATGCAGACCTGAGAGCTGCCACTGCAAAGGCTGCTGTACAAGCTCACGGCATCTTACTAATTCTCAGTGGTTTTATAAATGCTGTAAAAAGGACAGGTATGAAATTAATCCCTTGTGGCACATCGTATGTACCAAGACCTCAGGGAAGGAAAGAGCCACTCCTTATGTCCTGTGAATTCTGGTTTCTAGACACTTACGCCCTCGATCATGGAGCCACCCTAGAAGCAGGCATGGGAACTGCTGCATCAGGACAAAACCTAAGTCCCTATTTAAGAAAACAAACACGGCTTCTCTACAGTTTTATCTGTTAATTTTATGCGAATGTGGGTTTCTACTTCATAGGTTAATCTCATTAACAGAGTAAGCTGGGATTGTTCAGTACCTCTACAAACCACAGGATGTTTTAGGAGCTCACTCCATACAGCTGGAAGCTGCCTTCCCTTGATTTTCTCCCCTCTCCACGCAAATTGTCTGTAAGCCACCTCCTTTTAGCAACTCTGCCGCTTCTCTCTCTCTCTCTCGTGAGAGCAAGTCACTACTTCTTCCCTTTCAGTTCTCTGTCACAACTCCATCTCCTCAGAGTGGTGGCACGTTTAGTGGCACCTGCAACTTCCTCAGCTCAGCGAGCGACTGGCTGGGGCATTCACAGAGCTCTGCCTAAGGTCAAGACGCCCGAGCAACTGAACCTCTGCAAGCTCAGCTCGTCGCTCCCCTTGTTTTCCACTCGAAACCAGGTTCTGAGTAGCGAATAAAACCAGCTGGAGTGGAATGAAAAGGAAATTCTGAAATGAAGAGGCAGCGAAAGTTCAGGTTAGGCTACATCTGTCTGCAGCCTCAAAAACTGCAAGTTAAGTATTCAAGGAATGCATTTAACTCAGCAGCATTACATACACTTGAAAAATCTGCTCAGCTACAGAATAAAGAGTATACAAAACCTGAAAGTATAAAAACAAATGTTTGACTACGAGATTAACCGAAATGTGAAAATTGTGCTTACTAATGAAAGATTTCACATCCTACTAATTAAAGATTTTACAGCCTATCTTCTCAGAGAAACCACAGGCCAAGTTCTTCTCCTTTTGAAGGGAGTAGTTTTACTGTTCACTGCAAGAAAGCCTAAACCAGTCGATGTGCTCCCTTCTAGTGTTAACTCAGACTACCACTACCCTCTTACATTGCTACAATATGTCTAAGGGAAGGAATTGTACCAAGAGCAAATGGAACCTGATTGTTCAACGATAAATGAGGATACAATGTGGACGCACAAAAAATTGGTTTATTTATAATTGGATCCATTGGAGCTACAATTCAACACATCTGTCTAAAGCGTTTAATACTTAAACGGAAATAGGTTTCATCACCTTTCCAAAAAGCAACACAGAAATGTTGCACCTCCTGAAAATCAGGAACACTTTAGTCAAACACACAGTTTTGTGAAATTGCATGCAACAGCCCTTGGAAACCTACCTTCTAGGGGAAAAGAAATAAAATAATTCACGCAACACAGATTTCCACAAACCTGAAGAGGGTTTTTTTCCGAGCAAGCAAACAGAAAGTCACCCTTTCAGTAACTGAAAAAGCAGAGCACACAAAGCGGGGTTGCTGTAACGACCGAGGCTGCCCGCAGTGCGGAGACCTCCACAGACAAAGCACAGCTGCTGCTCTTTGCAATAAGGGATTAGCAGTCTAGGTCAAAGGAAAAAAAAAAAGGCTCTCTGTGGCTAAGTGAGCCAACTGCAGACTGCATCCTCAGCACAGATCAGAAAGGGGCATCTCACCAGCTTGCAAATTGTGCAGAAGCTTCTGGGAACGGAAACATCAATTTCTTGACAGAACATGTAAAAATTTTTCTGGTGGGAAGCAGTGACACCCTGTGAGAGGACTGAGGTTGCAGTGACCTTTCAGTGATTTTGAAATTCCGTTCCCCCTTTCCCTTCTTTCTGTTCATGTATTACGAGTGCTTTTTTTCATGGCACCACCCAACACGCTCTCCTCTGCAGGGCTCTAACAGCAGCATCTGGAAGTGGCCGGCCCAAGAGAACAGAAGCAGGTCTTTAATTTGTAAGAACCAAAGCTGTTAAAAACACTCATATACACACACAGAATATATTTTTTTTTTAATGCAGACATTCAAATCTCTTTCAACCTTCATCCAGTTGAGTCAGATTATATTTCAGCTCTCAACATTTTTGGCTCTATGTTGACACTTCAGTTGAATGGGACATAAGCCAATATTACAGAAGTGTAAGTTGTTACAACTACTTGAACTGTAAGCATCAAAAAGTGGTACCGTTCAAAAAAACAAACCAAACCAAGAGCTTTTCTTCTTTTCCCCTGTCAAATCAACCATATCAAAACTTAAATAAAATTTCCTCAGCTGCAAAATTCACTAAAAATGAAAAGGTGTAACATGATTGACTTTAACCAAGTCCCATTTCCTTGCTGGTAGGAGGCTGCTGTACCTGATCCCACACACCGACTGACCCACCTGTCAGTAATTCCCGAATGACCACAACAGGCCCTTCTCAAGGAAGCCGGGCTTGCAGCTCAAGACAGATGGGGCAGTTCCCAAGAGCTGGGCTCGGGCTCATCGGAGTGCTCCTCAACATCTGTACGAGCTGCCCGAGTGCTGGTGGGAGTTACTTCTGCAGCCTGAAAGACGCCTTTCCTGACTACTGACCCTTTTCATCATAAGCTAAGGAAAAAAAAAAACCCGACACCGCTGCACTGGAACAGCAAACCTCGACGTAAGCATGTGAGCTGCCAGAGTTTATAGCTGGCACGTTACATTTAAAACGCAGGCACGTGCCACCATTTCCCTCTGGCGCCCTTTATCCTCGCTTTAAGAACTGAGCATTATCAGTCCTTCTGAAATCGGTATTGATGGACAAACAAAGCTATTCTCCACTATGTTAAATTGCATCTGTATTTAAAAAAGCTGTAATTAAAAGTTTTGAAAATTCCCATCAAAGTAGAAATCTGTGAGGTCAGAAATATTTTTGTGATCTGTATCACATATTTCTAAGAGCCTGTTTATTTACATACTTGCACAGCATCAGATGCTTTGTAAAGTGTATCAACACATCGTCACTTCCATGGCTAAGAAATCAAAGGATGTTCAATTTCTGTTTCTAAAATAAAGGCTCTCAGCAACACACACTTGTGAGGAGAGGGTATATCCCTCCGGACACTTCCAGGAAGCCCAGCTGAAAATGGCAGAATTTGAAGAGTGAGTCAACAATGTAAACAGAAGAAACAAACTTGTGATCTTTATATTTTAAATGTATGCTACAAAAAAAAAACAACCCAAAATCGACAGCAAGCTTATTTTTGGGTCAGTGTGTATTCCTTCCTACAATGCATCAAACAAAGAGTGTAAGTTCAGTCGTTTGTAAATCATGATATTTAAGAGAGGCCAACTTTGCCCTGTCCCCACCAGAGGTGGATGTGTTGTTTCTTCTTCCAAGAGCTTTTCTACCACCTGAGCTGCACTGCTCTGGAAAGGACACAACTTCTCTCTTCCTAGTGTCAACAGGAATGATTTTTAGAAACAGGTATATGTCGTTTCTATTTGAAAATACCTGAAAATTCTGCTACAGTTTACAAGAGCGTGTTAATCCTCAGTACTCTCTCTGGTCTGTGGAAAATGGTAAATTCCATTTCAAAAGCTTCAACATCTTTGTGCTAAAGTGAACAGAGATAACAAGGGCTTCTGAAGCCTGGTCCTCCACACCCAGTTTGTGCTATTTCTTCTCTCTAAAGTCTTAAAATGAAGCATCAGAAAACACCTAAACGGAGGAGGTGCTGACAGACTGAAAACTTTAATTGAGATTCCTTTCCCACAGTGCCTCCCACACAAAGCTGCAGAGTTTAAAGATTTTCACAGCTTATAAGCATAAGAGACAATTCTTTTTCCTTTGACCTCGCTTAATCCCCGATAACTTGAATTGAAACAGTAGATTTTCTCATATTTAGCACCCACCCATCCCTTGCCTTAGCAATAAAGTTGTGGGAAATGGCCCTTTCTCTTTATTAACAAAAAGCATCTCCTGCTGAGAACAGCCAGCGCGAGAAACTTGCCCAGAAGCAGGTAACTTCCACGCCAACTTCTTCCACCCTGTCCTGGCTAAGAGTTTCCAAATATCCAAAATCTTGCTTTAAAACGTAAGTGCTCCGAGACATACTTCATCTGCGGGAGAACACGGTCCCATCTTGTGTCCTTCAGCACTTGCCCAGATCCAGCGTGTCCTCGGGGTGCTTAACGTATCAACAAGTCACTGGGAGGCTCAAATGAAAGCAAATCGCATTCTAGAAGAATTTCAGGAACCGTTTTGAAGACGTTCCCTTTCAGAGCATCACACAAAAACAAGAGCAGGGTGACCAAACGCCACCGAGCACCAACAACCAGTAATGGAAAAGAGAGAGCTTTGCTGGGAGAACCAGAGCAGCCAGTTCCCCCCACCCCACCCTCCCTCTCAAATACTTATGTCAAGCAGTATTCAAAAAAAAAAAAAAAAGAAATCTGACTTTCAACCAGGGTTTCAACTCGGCTACGGCTCTGGCTTTGAACTGACAGGGTGCGCACCATTTTCTTACCGTAACAGAAGGAGACTGCGTGGGAAGAACACGAAGTGCAAGAGTGTCGTGGGAACGCCAGGAGTCACGACCGACAATGCTCCTCCCCAAACCCACCCAGGGCGGGCGAGGAACCGTGGGACGGCCCCAGCCACTCGCTCCCGTTCAACCAAGTTTCAGGAATATCCGATTTATTCAGAATGCCACAAACGACACCAACTAATGCAAGTTATTTTGTGCAACCGTGGCTTCTTCAAAGCGCGTGTTTTATGAGAAGTGGAGTTTTGAAATTCCTAATTTGCAGTGGGCGCGTTTTAAGATAAGATGACAAAATAAGTATTTTAATTCTGGACAGTTTCCTTAGTGACACCAAATTCTACTGCTGAGAGCTGACGTATGACAGTCTCAGCAAAACCCCCTGCAAACTTCTTTGGGACGTTTTATGCAGATACAGCAATTTTGCAATAATTTTAAATTCTAAAATGCCTTTTTCTGTAGATTTCCAGTTACCTTTCATAAACACACAATTTGCAGCATCAGCGTATTCCAGCAAATGCAGTAACGTGTTCCTCTGTGCCAATGAATTCATATTCTATAATTCCATTTTCCCAGCAAAAGGGAAAAATGGTTACCAACCTTTCACAACCCTGGATCTATTGAAAAAGCTTTGGTAGGGCATCATTATGTGCTCCTCCTTCCATAAAGATAATAATTTAAGGACTGTCCTTCCATTTGCAGTGTTTTCCTTTGCTTTCTTTCAGGAAGTGTTGCTAAGGAAACAGACTCTCATCTACTATTAGGTCCAAGGATCTAGAGAGGGTTTTTCTCAGGAAAAACAGACCAACAATTACAAAACCCATGGTTTTATTATTCTTTTTAAAAAAAAAAATAAAGGAAAAAAAATAAGGCAGAATTACCACATCCTCAACACACATAACATGCAAAAACCATATATTCGTTAGGACACGCTCCTTCTGCCTCCCAAACAATATTATATTTTATCTTCAATTCATAATGAAATAAGGAGAAGCATTTAACCCATCATAAGGAAAAGTTTGGGGGTTGTTTTTTTTTCCACTTCTGGAGCCAGTAGGGTATTTAAGCTTTGCCCTTTGAGAAAAGGCAGCAGACAGTTCTGTTAAGCAACAGTTCCCTGGAATAACGACCTGGCACTGCGTGCACAAAATCATTACAGACCTACTCACTGAATTGACTCACACAGAGGAACGAAGCCTGGCTCGATAAATTCAAATTCGTATCCTTCATTTAGAGTTCCTGGTATTGAGAGTTTACATCACAATCCATCTTGCTACTGAACAGTTCTATTCTGCCGTAACAGATCTGAGGATTTACCCCAATTGAAGCAGTGTTATTTGTCAAATTAATGTCTACAATAATTCAACAACAATCATCTCCGAAGAAATTCAGAAATGCGAACAGCTCCAAGTTTCAGTGAAGTCTCATCTCTCTACGGATGACATGGCAGGCAAAGCAAAACGGCTTTACTCACCCATTTGAGAAACTTAAATACATTTTCTAACAAATACAAGGTCTAACTGTGCTTGACAGAAAGCACCTTCAGGACTTCTGCACCCGACTAGTGATTTTAATCAAAATGTACTCATCTGAGAGAATTGCCCCTCACCCCTTGCCTCCACTGCGCTTTGTTCGAGGGGAGAGAAACTGCTCTCGTGTGCCAGGTACAACAACTCTTGAGGACTAAACACCAGAACTCTGGGGAAGGACTTTTTACAAGAGCATCCACTGATAGGACAAGGGGAAATGGGTTTAAGTTGAAGGAGGATAGATTTAGACTGGATCTTGGGAAGAAATTCTTCAGTATGAGGGTGGCAAGACTTGGGAATAAATTGCCCAGAGAGGCTGTGGCTGCCCCCTCCCTGGAGGTGTTCAAGGACAGGTCGGACAGAGCCTTGAGTAGCCTGATCTAGTTGAGGGGCGTCCCTGCCCACGACAGGGAGGTTGGACTAGATGATCTCTAAGGCCCCTTCCAGCCTAGGCCAGTCTATCATTCTATGATTTAAGCCTGTTAGCAAAAGCAAAAATTACAGCTACTTTTGCAATTGTTTATACCAAAGGTAAATGAGGTGCAGCACAGGCCGGCAGACAGGAACACCAGACCTTGAATTTACAGAAGGGTAAAAATACCAAATAGAACAAGAGCATCTCAACTATTCTGTATTTTGGCAGACAAGGCAGCTCACAAATCCCGTGGCCGTGCTACCAAAAAACCCCCAAAACACTACAAAACCAAACAAAAATCCCGTACCTTACAGGTGTCATATCTCTAGCCTTTGCACTTTATCTCTAGAGCCATAAGTCTAGTAAAAACTGGTCTAAATTCATCTACTGCCTTGAAAGCGGCTGTTGTTTCCTAGGGTCCTTCCCACCTTCTCTGAAACAGCCGCTCCCTCCTCCCTCCAGAGCAGTAACGCCACAAGGTTACAGCGCTCATGTATCGCCAAACCTTTTGCACACGTGGCTTTGGCTTGGACACCTCTGTCTTCTGCTAAAGACTTTCAGGGACTGGAGATTTCTACAAAGTGATGAAAATCTCTTGAAGCACTCTCTGCTGCTGACTACGTGACGAGCAGCATCCACCTTACACTGACCACTGGAAGATGCCCTTGTCATCTCAACTCCCGACCTTCCAGCGGGGCCCACGGTACAAATCAGGAGAGATTTCTGCAACTTCTTCAGCAGAAGTCACCACGGACCTCCCTGAGCACCTCTTCTCACCTCGAGATCCACCCTCTGCTCCTTGTCAGCCTTTAGTGGAGGCAAAACCTGTGCCCTCTGCCACAATACGATGACCTTCAAAAATTGGAGGCAACCAGCAACACCTGCTTGTCAGAGAAACGTACAAACAAAAAGGAAGCAACATGATGCTTCCTGGCTTTAAAGATGAAGTGAAAAATATAAGAATAGGACAACACTGGCGAGTTCAGACTGTCAAGAGTCTGTACTGCTCTCTGCAGAGTTGAATTCTCGAAGTAGGAGCGTGTGCTTCATCTCACAATTAGCAGGCATTTTTCATTGGGGCCACTAGACGCAGAGCAGTAATAGAATTTAGAAGAGCTGACTTTCAGCAGCAGTCTACTATAAATCAAAGCCACAAAATAAGACAGCCTGCGAAGTATTATCAGGGAGCAACACAGAAGCAACAGTGTGCTCTGAAGTATTACCTGAAATGCTGTTTGCAGGAATTAATTCAGATATGACTTCTGCGAGCACTGAAGGTGACAAGTCTCAAAACCACATATAATTCCTCCAACTCCAGGGTTCAAAAGTTGCAGTCAGACACACGGGGTTGCTTTGCCCTGGATCAACAGCAGTGACTATGTACACCCGCAGCAACTCTGCCCAGTGATGGTAAAAGCTTTAGGAAGTTAGCACTGATTACAGGGAAGGTTGATCAAGTCTATGATTAGCAAAAACAAACAGGAATTAAACAGAGTAGTAACCTCCGCTAGACATAAGGGGGAAGCTGCCCTGTCTGTAGACTTCAGTAAATAAAGCCACCATCGGTATTCACGTGATGGGTTAGTCGGTATTTTTCAGCTGGAATGTTTGCCAGACTGTAGTCTTGCAGCTGAACTGTGAATTTCCTGTGTGGAAGAGGAGGAAAGGGTCGGTGTTTTTCACGGGGAGCAGGCAGGCTATCCGGCAGCAGTGAGGATCAAGAGCCTTGAAACTGCTGACACCCAAAGCGGTAGCTGACGGCACTGGTAGCCAAATCCTCACTGGGAACCTACACCCCAATTCAGTTATCGGCAAGTCGAGCTGCAGGTTTCGTTTCCTTCAATCTTGTGCTTCTCACCCCAAGCTTCTCTCTTTGTTTTCTTGTCTTGATCAACCACATCTAGGCTGAGCGTCTGACAGGAGTCGTAATTCTCTCAGGTGGAGTGGTTAAGTAGAACACACAACAAAAAGCCCAGTTACATCATACAGTCAGCAGACAGGCCTATGCTAGTTCAGGAGGGTGAGTTACATATTAATTTAGCGTTTAAACCCATTTTTTAGCCATTATGCTAATCTACTTAAGGCTCAGAGTCCTCCAATTTTTCTTCACTGCTTTCTTCTGACAAAAGGCTCTCGTGTAACGTCTCCCTTTAGCTGCCTCTTCTCTATTTCCCTCCCTAGTCACATATTCTAGCCTAGATAGGATAAAACAACACAGAGTTAAAACTTAATTTATACAACTGTACTTGTTATATCCACTACGCAAAAAGTATGACTTCAAGTTATACAAAACGAGGAGAAAAACTAAATGAAAATGAACAAATGAAACCATTTCATTCAGTATCTCAAGCGTAAGAGAGCAGGAGTTTAAAAGGTCTATGCCAAAACCTACATCTTATTGCTGAAGAGAATACACGAAAAAGTAATTTATCAACCTGTTATGAATTCTGTGGTAACCTGCTTCCAAGCTCAGTGTATTTTCTGGAAGGAGCTGTAAAACATAAGGTATTTTTCATAATCTGCATTGGTTTATTTTTACGCATTCAGGTGGGATATTCAATTAGCACATTCAGTCTAAAGCACTATTTTGCCCAAGATAAATTTCTTACATCCTGATAATATCCAATATTCAAAACCGTAAATTATTTTGGACAAGGTTAGCTTCTTATCCAACTGACCTCCTAGTAAAATTTCATAAAAATCACTAAATCTATCTTTTCATAAAGTTCTGCAGAAGTTTTTAATAACACACTTCCCTTCCCCTGCATTTCACTGACATAACCACAGAGAAAACTAAATTCTAATGTGTAGATTTTATTAGGAATACAGTACTAGCATTTTTAAGTATGGGTATTCTCATCCCTCCTCACGACTTAGGCAGATGCATCCAATTAACTATGAATCATTCTCCATAAATTTCCTGTTTAGAACTTACTGGCAACACCAGCGTAACAACCTACAGAGCTCTGAATGGGGGAAGAGAACTTCATTTGGTCACACATCATCACCATCTTTGCTTAGAGACCCCAAAAAGTGTTTGTTTTAAGGGGGTGGGTACGGTTGGCCCAGGAAAGAAATTGTTCACTTCAGATTCCAAAACGAGAGATTATTATGCTACTTCAAAGAAAGTTTTGTATTCCGAGAGAGATGCATAGAAAACTAAACATCACTACTAGAACTAAGGAAATTTTGATTTATTTGATCCTAAGCACTACTCAGCAGACTTGTCCTAAAATCATGGGTGAAGGAAACCGCGGCTGTTTTGATCGCTAAGCACTAGGGCGTTTGAGAACAGCTGCTCTTCTGTGCCATTTGACTCCCTGAACGTCGGGCCACGATTCCACAGAAAGTGCCAAAAAAGATAAGAATGAACCAGACAAACAACCTGGTTCTGTTTATTCACGCTGTATTTTCAAAAGACCTGAAACAAGTGCCTTCCAGTGTCACAAGCAAAATAAAGTCAGGAGAGTATCTACCTGAAGATTTTGGTCACGTTTCACTTTCTTAAATAGAGTCCATTCTCATTCTTCCTCCTTTGCTCATTAATTTTTGCCTTCTTTAAAAAAAAAAACCAAACCACAAACCAAAACAACCCCAAACCTGTTTGGTTTTTGGTTTTTTCCCCCTTCTCTCTTTCAGGAATTGCCACATCTTCTGCAGGAGCGCACTGCCCACACGCTGCTAGCTCAAGCGAGGACGTCCTGCTTTCTCATCCCTGCCAGGGAGGCCTGCGGCGCTCCAAATTCTGAAAGTTCATGAAACATTTCAAAGTTCCTTCTGTTATTCCTCAAGTGCTCTCCTCTGGAAGCTCTGCAGCCAGAAAGACTTAACACCACGAAGGAAACGGATCGCAGGTAACTCTCTCTGTCTTTTTTTAAATAATGGCTGATAAAAGGGAAAAACTTTCTACATTCAGATACGAACTTTACATTTCAGTGGTCATATCTGAAATTCGTGGGTTTTTCTTTAAAAAGAAACGTAACAGGAAACATTTTTGGTGCTGCCGACATGAAAAAGGTTCCCCATAAAAAGTAACAGCATACAATATGCCTCTACATACAAAATTTTACTTTAGAAAAATTGATTTCAAAGATTTCTGAAAAACAGGTTGGTATAGCGTTTAATTTCTCTCATCTTGAAAATTATTGAAACTATCTATCCTCTGTATATCCCAGTATGAGCTTCCACAGAATGTAGCCATCGTTTAAATATCGCACTGAAAATATTTCAATTCCCTTCAATTTCCATCACTTTTCACATATTTTGACTTCAGCTTTCAGAGATAAAATACAGTGACAAGAATCTTCAGAGAATTTTTAAAAGTATGCAGGTGTACAGCCCTATCTGAGAACGAAAAAAAAAATAAATCTACGAGCAAGAGACTAATTTTTTGGCTACCACCTTCTTCCTAGTCTTAGAGGGTCATTTTCTGTACCAGCTCACTGTTCTCAGTCAGACACTGTAAAGCCTACGCTTAGACGAAACGCTCTCCAGCAAGGAGGGCAAGTTGGTTTTCCTCCAGTCTGGCGCACTAGCAGTTAAGATCTCAAGGCTTTTAAACTTCAACAGAGAAATTGTTTTAAATTTTATTACAAGCTTCTTCTCATCGACCATTTTGATTACTGAGGTTTTAAAGGACACAACCAGAAACATTCCAGACCACATAATAAATAAACCCAACATAATGAAGGTAACTAGGTCTTCCAGAAGTTTGTCAAGTACTCCAGGAGATGAGCAGTTGGTTTCTTCAAGCTGAGCAGAGAAGCATGAAACGAACTTCAGCTTGCAACAAACTAGCGAGACACGTAAGAACGAACACGTCCCGTTTCGATATTACTTAATATTGGGATTGACAAGGCATTTGAACAACGAAGACAAAGATGCGCTACTGGAGGAAAGTTTCAAATCTAAAGTGGTCTGGAGGCACCCATTATTTCAAGCGATGACAATTTTAGAGGTCTACCCATGCCAGAATGTAGTTTCTGTTTTAACGCACTATAAACAGTCTATTGTAACTGAGTGGAACAGAATTCCATTGATTCTTTAGAAAACAAACTTAAGAAAACTCTTAGGAAAAAACAAGTAGAAAGCTTGCTACTAGCTCTAGTGATAAACTTATTAGTTTTCACTCTATGCAAAGGAAATGGAACAATATTAAGGTGAATGAATTTAGGTGTAGATCAAAAAATGAAGGATTATGCTGCCAGGGAGTGAAGGTTTATCATCACTTACCTCCCTCATCCAGAAGCTTCCCACTCAGGGGCTGGGATGTATCTGAAGAGTAACATGTAATGGAAATTTGTAGCATTAAATTAACTGCAGCTGATTGGAAGCACCTGATGGAGAAGAGGTGAGAATACCTGCTGTTTTAGAAGTGTGAATAGGATAATCCCCAAATCTGACTTTCTGGTCTTCTGCCCTGACATTAACTATTAAAATTTGTCTGAACACTGGAAAAAACACTCTAAGAGTCAGTTACAATAAGCTACTGTAGAGCAGTCTTCCAGACCAATAAAAAAAGGCTCAAGTTATGGTTTTTAACCGAAACCATAGCCTCCTGACGGCAGCAGTCAAATAACCAGGCAATCCACTTAGCATCAAAAGGAGATACAAGTTTTCATTGCTCAGTACAGTGACACAGCCAAAGTACCCAAACCAAAGCACACCTATCGTCTCCTCACCACGCTATTTAAATATGTACGTCAAGGCTACAGAAAACAAAATCTTACCTAGTAAGTGTGTACTCCCTGAGTCCTGAATGCAGGTTCATGGCGGAAAAAGTACCTATGCATCCACGTAATCGTTTATCTCGGCCAATCTTCCACGTTACAAACAGTGGGCTGTTTTAGGGAAGGGAAAAAAAAAAAAAGAAAAGAAAAGAAAGACATGATCACAGAAGCAATATTGACAGCCGGTGTAAAATGTCAGCAAGTTCTCTTCTATTCTGGGTAACGGGGGACCAAATCTCTAAAATAACCGTATCTGACAAGAAGGTATTTCCTCCCTGAATCTCAAGTTAGCATTTAAGAACCTAAAAATGACAAGGAATGAAGCAAACCCTCTACTAAGCTGAACAAATCTCAATTATGAGTGTGACACTGACAAAGAAATACTTCTACTATCACACAACTTTGTACCTGTCTATACTTAACAAGAAAGACACAAACCATACACCTTTCGGGATCGGAGTTTTCTTTGCCGTTCCAGAGTGCTGCATCACCCACAGGCAATAGAAAACTGCACAAACTTGGATTTCTCAAGGGAGCGCATACGGCTCCTGGATACTCAGTCCTCGTAACTCTAACAAAGATTTCTAATCTCAAGGTGGAAAGGAACGTAGAGAGAAAAACCGCGTATCAAATTTAACACTTCTTCCAGAAAGAAGACAAATCAAAGTGGATTACACGAACAAGAGCGCAGTGTCCCTTACTGTTCCACTTAATAAAATAATAAATTAAAACCAGGCATCTCAGTTAAACAACTTGGCACAGAGTATTCTTGATCACAAACGGGCTCACGCTGCTGCAGAATAAGCAAGCCCTCCCCGCAGATGTGGAGCACCTTCCTCTTAAATCCTGAAGTAAATCCGATGTTAAGTTTTGTGGAAAGTCACGAGCCATTCAGCCAGAAATACAAATCGGTCTGGGTACGGTGAGCACGGCCACGCTGCGCCCACGCTGGCAGGAGCAAGGTGCATCTCTGACATCCAGAGCACCTGGGACCGCCTCCGACGCGCTTCGGGACGCACAACTGATTTCTCTCCGAAGCTGTCAGATCAGGCGTCGCTCCTCAGTGTTACACACACTGAATTCATCTTCTGCTTCTTTATAGCTTTTTCTTTATAGCTTTGCATCCTTACAGTACAGTCCACAGCCCTTGCAAGGAAGGTCAAGAAGTCTAACCTGCCTCAGGCTGGCAGCCGAGAAGCAGATTACAAAGCAACCATAATTACCACGTGTGCCTCTAAGGAGGGAAGCGGACCCAGACGTACAGAAACAGTCAAAAATTCACAAAAAGTCACACGGCCTGCATCAAAAAATAAGAATCTCCTATTACTATGAGCCACAGGTAACGATCAGATTCGCAACAGCACCCTGCGAGATTAACACTGCTGCACAGCAAACCAGCCTTCGCTGTGTCCTGTCTGATCAGTGAGAAAAAAATGTAATCTGCAAGTTTCTCTGTATTTTGTGAAACTGAAGCTCCCTTCCCAGCTACGCTGAGATTCTTAAAATATACTGATGCTAAGAGCTTTACTACACGAGCAGATCAGTGACTGCAGAGCTGTGCGAAGCGTGGCCCGGTGTAGAGATGGGTGTAACCGTACCGGGGGTAGATATACGGGGGGGCTGTGGTTTTGGACTCTCAAGGAGTAGCCCCCAGTTTTTTTTCCTCCATCCATCCCACTGGCTTTGTGGCCCAAGATATCCATCCTGCGATGGCAGCAAAGGCTGTGCCTCAGTCTCTCCAGCACCAGCGCAGCAGCATCCCGGCCTCTCATGACTTCGCAAAACCTGTTGTTACCGCCTGCTGGGAGAGCAACTTCCTCCTTATTTGATTTAACTGGAAAAGTTCCCTTCTTTCAATTATGATGAATAGAAGAGGAAGCTGAAGTCATATCTTTCTGTTGGATTTGGATTTCCTCTTATTTGTTTTTAGTCCCACCCCTAGCTCCCCCCTCCTTTTTCTTTTTTTCTTAATTTGTTTGATAAAAACTAAAGAGCACAAAGCCAGAAGGGACTATTACCTAACGTTTAGCAGAACTTGCGTTAATACACTATTCTCCATCCAGATCAACAAGTGTCATTTTAGAAGCACTTTCAGGAAAGGTATCCCAGTGTCCCTAAATGGCATCGAGAACATTATGAGCTCACAATGGCACTGAAGGCACTCAGTCCCCTTGGACAGAAACAAGCCTGAATAAGATTCAAATTAGACTTTAGGATTATTCTCTTGACCTTTATCTTTGGATTATGAGATTTATTAACTGTAATACACTTAGTGGAGGGCTATAATTCAGGGAAACATATACGCATTTACTTTCTGGAGCAAACAGAACTCTTTCTAGAATGCATCGTCACTGCTACTTTGAAAGGACAACAGAAGAAAATGTCCAGAGACCATCACTGAATGTCAAATAGATACTGGAACATTTGCATACGCTTTGAAGGTCCCTGTCCACGAGTACCAACAGAAAAAGTAAAGGTTATATACATCTATTTTCATACTAGTGGTAGTAGTACTATAAACATGGCAATCGGACTAAATTTAAACCTCTATTCATTGGGTAAATGAACCACCCCCGGTAGCTATACATCACTAAATCTGATTAAAGAAGTTTTCCCCACCTTTCAACTTCTGTATTCCCCCAAAATTGCCTCCTTGTTCCCCAGGAGGCACTAGCCCAGCACGACCACACAGAAGATACTAAATTGTGTTTTTAATTCGTCACAGACATCTTCAAAATGTAATATTGACCAAAGGTTCAGAACAGTCAGTCACTCAAGAGAATTCTAACTATTCAGATTTGTGAAATAAGGCTGAAAGTGACCTTCAGGGCTCCTGCTATCATAAGGAATAATTATATTTATGTAATTCTGCTCATTCACCATTTTAAAAATTACTAGGAATAATGAGGACAAATCCCCCAAAATTAACAACTCAAAGGTTGCCTCAAAGTCTCACGGAAGTTCAGAACCTCTGGAAACATCCTTGCTGAAAATGTTTTCCCAGTCAGCTTGGACCTAGCTAATCTTGCGCCAACATTGTCCTTTAATTGAAATAGTTCTCTTCCCTTCCTGGTTATTATTCTCCAAAGTATTTATAGAAAGAACTCATGTGCCTCTTCAGCCTTCACTTTGCTAACGGGTTCTGTTCATTCAGCTTCCTCTCAAAGGGCACCTTTCCATTCCGACCATCACAGCTCTTCTCTACACCTTCTCCCAGTTTGAATTCACCTTCTCGAGCACCAGTGTCCAGAACTGTACGTGGAATTACAGAGGAGCACCTCACACCAGAGATGCTTCCATCTCCGGACTAGAAACAGACTGCTACATCTCAGGATTAATTCTCAGAGCTTCATATAAAACCTAAGTCTGCCATTCAAAACTTCACAAAGCATTTCTAGCCTTACACTAAAAGAAGACAATAGGAACCCTGCTCCTAGAACCTAGACAAGCTACAGAAAGGAACGATTTTCTCTCTAGTGATCTTTTGCTTTTTATCGGCATCCTCGGTTGCAGCTGCTTACCTATTTTCTCCAAGCCTGCAATACCTTGCTTTGGCTTTAAAGCCACTAACCCAGAAAAATTTGCCTTCTAAAATAACGACTAATCTAAGACCTGAAGTCAAGTGCCAAAGTCCACAGATATCGATGTCGAGAACAGCTAAGCAAATACGTACATTTTCAACCTGGAAAAAAAAATAAAATCCTTATTTTAATCTGTTATCTGTTTGTCTTAGAATAAAAAGGAGGATTTTTTTGAGGAACACATTGACAGATGTAAAATGATAACCTGCACTTCCAGGCACTTGAATGAAAACAGAAGAGAACAACATAAGAGAAAACCTTCAGTAAAAAGCAGGAGAGCTGGCGGATGCGGTGCGAGGAGTCCCTTTTGTCCAGTGACGTACAGAACATGCATTAAATGCTGCAGATCCAAGTTTTCTTTTTGCCTGAAGAAGTTTGAACCTATGTATCTCACAAGAACGGGAGAGAGAGAGAGCACACTGGGGTGGAGCGAGCTCCCCTCTTTGACTCTGGCTCCCGTTCGATTTATGATAAAAGCTGGGGTGGGTTTTTTGCGTGGGGTTGTTTGTTTTCTTTTAAAAAAGCATTCGCCAAACCAGAGGCTGTGCTTCCCTGGGAGAGATCTAACAATCACCCTCAAGTAGTTTTCTTGCCTCATTTGGGATGAAACATCTGATTAAAAAGCAAAACAGCTCCGAGCTTGGGAGTGAACCCTCTTGAACCCAGGGCCTCAGAAACATACCTGGCTGATGGGTCTGACTGTGGTACCAGGACCCTCTGACATCTCCTGCCGACTGTTTTACCACCAGGAGTCACACAGAGTGACACCCTGAACACTCAGCAGCTCAAAGTTGGTGCAAGATGTTTCAAACTGTTGAGAATCAGAAGGGACCTGATCCAGACCTTCAGAAGCATCGGTAAACAGCACAAATCAATTCTTTTTCATAAGGGTCTGTATTTTGTCCTTTTTTTGTTCGTTTGCAAGCCAGGCACTAAAAAAAAATAAAATATTTCCACCTAGAACTATTTACAGGTGCCACTGCAAATTCACAAGTGACCTGAAGACTGTAAACTTTCCCCTCAGCCACTGCCTAATTGATTGAAAAGTTTTGCTCAGCTTTAATCTAAAAATCAGGCAAATGTTCTTCCAGTTATTTGCGCTACGCCACGAAAACCAGCTGATCACACATATTGTTTTTCCCTACTTCCAGCTGCAAAACCAAATTAAAGAGACAGCTGCAACACAGCAAGAGTTGAATATTACTTCCTCTTATACAACAGCTGCCATCAAAAGGGTTGTACGTGCATCATCTGTCTCCTTGACAGACCACGGAAATTCGTGCACGTATCCAACACCCTCAACACTGACCTTAAATGCTCACCAGAAAATGTGCGGCTGAGGCACGGGAACACAGGTCAGCCGATCGGAGTTCTGCCCCGTGTGTCACTTCAGCTACTATTACACTATTTTCATTAATGAAGAAACTAGGAGAGCCCTGTATTTCACTTGAGCATTAATCTGTTACGACTTGGAGAAGTGGAGCACTTCACATGAAGGTCACAAGGTATAAGCCTATATAAACACGGAAAGTATCAAAATAGTCTCTTACACACTATGCCTACCTGTGCCCTCAACGCATTTCTATCGACGACACCAACTATTCATCTACTTGCCATATGTTACGAAAAGTATTTAGGCTGAAAGCAAAAACGCGTGAGCTATTTTCATAATCAGTCAGGTAACACAGCGAGAGCCAGCATGCCAATAACTGGCACTGGAATCATGAAGAAAGCACGGTTCAAAATATTATTTTAATATATGGCAACGCTGGATACAAGCTGGATACAAGCTGCCTTTTCTTTCTTTAATGACTAAGTGAAGGGGGAAAAGGCAAGAAGTGTGCAGACATTGGTCTTTTTCTCAGAAGCAGCACAAAAACTTTCTCTTCCTTTTTTCCAGACAGGAAAGCCAAAAGAAAAAAAAAAAAGGTAGGAGGAACAAGAAAAAGCAAGGGTAACAGATTAAGAATGTTGTTGGTTGCACTTGAGGATCTCCAAGTAATAAAAACATCCCTTAGAGGACTTTGAAGTAAAAAGGATTAAACTTGATGACCTGAGAGGTACAATGATATTTAGACAGACGTTTTAATTACAGTTATTAAACCAACCATCTTTTATAACCAGAAAAGGGAAGAACATCTCTACAACCCTAATGTTACTGACACCCAGGACTGCAGGACCAGGCACTGAAAAGCCAGCGCCCTCGTCCCTTTGTAAGAGCCGAGCGCTTCCACTTCAGCTCCGAGGATTTCCAAGCTACAACACGCCCAGAAAGTCCCCCAAAGAAAGTTGCAACGGCAGCGTTTTCCTTTTTGTTCCACACAAGTGAACAAGCCCCTGTTCTGAAATTCTAGAAATTTTCAACACGTATATTTTTCAAGATAAAGCTTACTCTAGCTTATTTGGAATCATGCTACACCTCCAACTAATGCTAAGCCCCACGTAACGCTATTTCAAACTAGAAGCACGTGGAGAAAGAGAAATTCAAGTTTATTGTTAGATCTGTCCGCTGTGCTCCCTCGCATGAGCAATGTCAGCCTGGTCCGGCCTCAGGGAGAGAGGTCTCCCGGCTAACGGAGGCTCTCTCAACTTCATTACGCCGCAGGCTGGGACATTTCCAGATGTCTCAATTCAGTGAGCTAACTCACATTACTCAATCTAAAAAAATTGAGCTCAGTAATGAAGGAGGCGGGAACATGTAACACCGAGAGCTTCATCCAGAGCATCTGCACATAGAATCATAGAATGTCTTGGGTTGGAAGGGACCTTAGAGATCATCTAATCCAACCTCCCTTAACTAGACCAGGTTGCTCATCCAACCTGGCCTTGACCATCTCCAGGGAAGGGCAGCCACAGCCTCTCTGGGCAATCTAGTCCAGAGTCTTGCCACCCTCGCACTGAAGAATTTCTTCCCAAGATCCAGTCTAAACCTATTCTCCTTCAATTTAAATCTACTTCCCCTTGTCCTGTGGCTGGACACTCTTGTAAAAGTCCCTCCCCAGCCTCCTGCAGGTTCCCTTCAGGCACTGGAAGGCAGCTATTAGGTCCCCCCGAAGTCTTCTCTTCTCCAGGCTGAACAATCCCAGCTCCCTCACACACATGCTTCCATGCACAGAAGTAGGGCACATATGTTGGAAGTATCTAGTTCGTGACGGAAGGGGAAACTTGATGGATGATATTACGGAGCTGGTCAACCAAACCTGGTGAGTGCCCTTCTGCAACAGTCACGTCAGCCAATGGCAGGGCGCAAGGACATCTTGGCCTGCCAGATATATTCCGGGAAAAAATCGGGTAAGACACAAGGAAATCAAAACAACAGTTCATCAACTTCCAAAGGAAAGTAAGGGAGAATGGCAACACCCTCTAGCCCATTTTTTCAAAGATAGAACTTGATAAACCTCGACAATTAAATCCTAAGATTTTTCTGGAAGAGAAACAAGAAAAGGAAGAAAAGGTCAGTAGCTCCTCGCAG
>NW_009729083.1:69236-79184 GCF_000703405.1 Apaloderma vittatum | reverse complement strand
AGAGCCACTAACTAATACCGGAAAGATGGTGATGGAGCGCTGGAGTATTACAAGATAATGAAAACCTCAACTTGACCGTTACCCTGAGAAGTGTGTCCCCAGCAAAGCATGTTCCCTGACGTACCCCGTGCTTAGGTGTGCTGTGAGACAAGCACGAGTGGCTTCGTGTACAAGGACCCTGACGTTTGTTTTTACCTTGTGACACAGCTGCATATTGCAACTGCTTGATACTTCCCGATGAAGTTGAATAAAGAGGAATGGAATGCCGCAGTTGAGGCACTTGTCCCTCTGCTTGAAATTCAGAAGTTGAGTCGGATGGGGAGGTACTACGCTAAGGGCATGGCCAAAATTAGGAATCGCAGAAATAGGAGTGTGAAGGGTCATGCTGAGCGGAGAGACACCCGAGACGGCCCACACCATCTGACCTTCAGCGTTTGGATGAAGTGCTTAATGCAGGAGCTACGCTGGGATTACAGTTGAGTGAAAGCACTATGCTTTTAATTTCAGTTCCCCCAGTTGCCCTCTGCAGATCACTGACTGTGTCTGGAGCCTTGGCACCAGAGATAAAACACCTATCACAGGTGCCTAAAATAAGGCAGCATAAATACCCAGCTTTAGAGTGCTGGTACCGAGACACACAGCAGGAACACTGGAGTGAGGAGAGATTTTCAACCCTGCCTCTCAGCTCCAGGGCCTTACCACAGAATGCAGAGCAGTGCCTCCACTGCTGGTGGCCCACCCCCTTGAGCTATCTCCAAAGGGAAGACCTCTCCACCTTCTCCTTCAGGACACCAAGGAGCACCTCACTCCTCGAAACACTGAGAGCTGCAGGGGTGATGCCTTCTTCTGTCCATGTTTAGTGATTAGGTCGCTTGGAGCCTGAGAGCCCTTATTTCAGCCTCCTCTCTTCCTGAAGGCATTCACATCTGTGTCCCCGTTGCCATTAGGCAGCTCCCAACTTACAGACTGGTTCTGGTGAGAGCATTTTCCTTGGGAAGCTGTGCCACACCACAGGAAGGGAACCGAGAGATGCTGGGCCAGAAAGAAGACGGAGCACAGGTGGGAACGTGACTGCAGTTTGGCAGTAATCTGCTCATGGGCATTACTAATTGTCTTCATAGCAAGGAAGAGACCAAAGAACTCACTTCTGAGGTGAGAGATCTAGTAACTAAGATAGAGGAACCCACTCGTTTTCGTATCATGGAAGCACCACACCGCCCCTACAGAACAAATCTTCTCAAAGTGCATAATAATTTTGTGTAATAAATCAATAATCTCTGGTCCATGATTTGCAGGCAGAATATTGCAATATTTTGCCTGCAAGTCTGGACAATGGTGTTCATCACTGTAGGGGAAAGGGACCATGAAGTATGACCCAGCTTAGAGGAAAGTATGAACCTATTTGGAGGATATTACTTATTCATTATCATTTCTAGTGGGTCAAGGAAGTTCAGAACCTGACACTGTTACATCACTCATATATATGGTCCCAGTTTTGATCAAACTATTAACAATGCTTAAGTTTGAATGACAACCTAGACATCTGCAGGATTTAGGCTCTAAACACTGAGGGACATTAATATTAAACTTAAGATCTGAAATATCCAAAGTTTGTGTTACTCTTTAGCCGGAGATACGGTGATTTTACCATTTGCCCTTATCTGAACATCTCTTGCCTGAACATCTTGCTTTGTCATTTGAGTAGGAAAAGGCAGCCTTGATTATTAAAGGAACGTTCAGTATTGTATTTGCAGATGTGCACATTACAAACCATCCCTACAGGAGACACTTTGTTTTTAGGATCATCACTGTTTCTTCCAGAGGATGAGATTTACACTCAACAGGTACAAAACATTATTAGAATCATTTGTCACAGACCATTGCTCGTAAAGTGGTGAGGAAGATGAGTGCTTTCTGTCATTTTGCTACTTAGCATGCACATACTAAACCAGCAGTTTTAAGGCCTGTAGCAAAATTTGATCAGTCCTGTCTGAGGGAAAAAAAGAAGGAAAAAACCCCTCTCTTTTCAACTCCGCTTATCTGTCCAACCTCTATAGAAACAAGATAACGCCACCGAAAAAGAAATCATTTAATTTTAGCCTTGTCAGCTGTGTAATGAATGATATCAAGACCTGCAGATGTTGCCAGATTTTGGGCTGTAAAAGTTATGATTTAATACAAAGGAACCATTAAAACTTCTGAACCTCATCTTAAGGACATATGCTCACAACTCAATGTAATAGTATCAGTATTATTACTGAAATTTAATTACTGATAAAAACATACTATCAGACAATGAAATACAAAGGTTGTCCTAGGAAGATGGAAGTAGCAAATATTTATTTCTGTGAATCTGAGATTTCTTCTGATGACCATTCACCAATTGTTACTATTGCACCATTCTGTTTTACAGAATTTCCTTACACTAGCAAAATGTTTATCCAGATGCATTTTGAATGGATTAAGATGAAAAATACTTCCATATACAAAATAAAGCATTTCTGATAAGCCAAAGCCCAAGAAAGGATCGCCAAGATCGGGCTACTCAATAGACATTTTGTTTATCCTAGTGAGCTTAGGTTTCTGAAATAGTTCCATGTTACACTAATGTAAACCATGTACTTTCTTTGACACAACTTTTTGAAGATCACAGGGTGAAGAAACTTTCTCGTTATCGTTATTCAATAGTGGCCTCAACAGGCTCTATTTGTTTAATTGTTAAATGAAATAAGGATTATAATAGAATCCAAAGACACCTCTGTGGCAATATTTAACTGTGAGAACTTGCTATCATGTGCACATATTAGCTATTTTCATAAAATCCTATTAAATATCAGAGTTCCACAGAAAGCTAACATTACTCATTGAACTTTTCCAACTCAAACAGTGTGGCGACAGAAACCTGCCAAGAAACAGGCTGTTTTTAAACCCCTAACCAGTGACTAAATGACCAGTATTTAAAAAAGCCAAATACCAAATTATTGTTAATATCCTAAATACTTTTTATTCCAAACATGAAAAACTTTAAGTATCAATTACCTCCTTTAAGTGTTGCTTTTCTGAAATCTCTGCTTGAAATATGTCTTTTCGTTATTATAAGTATCTCTACAATTCCAATGATAATTTTTTTAATTGCCTGACTTGATTGTTCAGGTCACAGCCTTGCACATCCTTGTTTATTATACTTGTTTATAATTAAGTACACATGTTTAAGCAGTCCCATTACAGTCAGAATCTAATTCATAATTAATCCAAAGCAAAGTTTAGCTATAAATAATGCATTATTGTATACAACATCTGTAAAGTGCAGGTGTGTCATGTGCACATAAAAAGAGCAGACGGTACAAGTTGGGTACAATATGAACGGATGTAGGTAGGCAAACATAGGCTAAACTGACAGATTTGTTTACAGGAAAGCATTTGTTAACATTGTGTACTTGAAATTAATGAAGTTGATAATTTTGGAAAGTTCATTATACTAGCAGTAAGCATGAGGACTTTTTGTTTTTTATCAAGCAGATCGACCATTTAACCTATTAATTGCAGCCTAAGGAACGTTTGCTGTCTATCCTACCTATCACACCAATTAGTTTTCCTGCCCGTCTACTAAATTTGATCTCTGAGGATTAACAACAGCTTAATAGTAAATCAACTCTTCTCCATACAGACTGTTAAATCCAGAAGGAGTGTTTTTCCACACCAAGACTGTTTAAAAGTTCTTCTCTAAACTGTATGTTATTACGACTAACATGCTGTGGGGTTATTTGGTTGCAACATAGCTTTAAATCACATTGCTTTGAAAATGAGACTCTTTGTTCATAGGTGTAAAACACGATCAAGATTTTTCAAAACAATAACAGTATTCCCTGCCTATTAAAATGGCGATCTAAACACTTTAATAGAAAGTTAAAGCACATATATGAAGGATGTCTGCAAATCAGGTTCCCTTAAAGCCTCGGTCTGCAAGACAGAAATTAAGCGTCTTCTGAAAGTCTTGACCTAGGCACTAATTTTGAATAACTCTCCAGGGGATCCTGACGTTATCTTAACTGGAAAAGAGAGCTTCTCTAACAGCATTTCGGTTCTTTAAAAAGGCTGAAAATATTGTTGTTTGTTTGTTTGATTTTAGTAAAAGCTGATTTTGTAACAATATTATTTGAGGTTATACCGAGTAAGGTTTCTACAGAGCAAAGTTTGTATTCTACTAGGAAAGACAGACAGGGCAAATAAGACTTGTTTCATGCGCATTTCAGCTGAGGCACATATGTTTTACCAGAGAGACTGCAACAACAAACCTGTTCTCGAAGTGTTTCTGATGCATCATTAAAAAGAGCATATAAACAGTGTTTGCCATCTCCTAGTGTTGTACTCTGCCCTCTCAGGAAAAGTTACAGTGTTACAAAATGGGCCGAGAGCCAGAGTTCTACAAAGGATTGGATTTCATTTTGTCCCTGCTTATATTTGTTAGTAACTACTGGATATATGCAGAGGCATTTGACTTCTGGGACATAAGGCATTTCATAAGTCATCTATTTTTGTAATTAGAGGCATCTGACTCTATTATTACAGAAGTGTGTAAATAAAATAGCCCACAATGAGCCTTTATAACTTCTTCAGACCTAAACTTTCCTTTTGTAACCTAACTAAAGTGTTAATAGTGATCAAAACCTTTCATTAAATTCTCACATAGGGGGGAAAAAAAACCCCACAAACCCATAAAGTTTTAAATTTGTCATTTCAGGATGATATGCTTTGTAAATTTTCTTCACAGCAGAACATTTCGTTGCTTTGAGGAAAATTGCATTTCTTCCATTATAGGAGAGTAAGTAAATAAAATAGGTTGGTGTCTGTCAGTCAAGTTCCTTCTAAAATTGTCTTCATTTTGTCATGTCCTTGAGGGTAAACACTGGGTCTACACATGCTTAGCAGGAATTGCAGCGTGTTATGTCTTCACTTTGAAGACATAATAGGAAAGTTAACACACGCTTCTGCTGATAAACAGTTGGCTATATGCTTAGAAAGCTTAGGACACACAACACCACAGAAAGAGAAAAAGATATGTATAGACAAGGAATGAAGTTCTTTTAATGAATGGCACTCAAAACGCACATTATCCACTTTAGCCTAGTAACTTTATTGAATAGTGTTCTCAGTATATGCCCACAAAAGAGATGGAAGGAGTTTATTAAATTCTTCGTATCCGAAGACAAAAATGCATTTCCTTTTAGTCATTTGAGAAAAATCACACAGCACTAATTATTTGAAACAGTTTTTTAAAATGTTACTAACACAAGGTGGAACACAGTTTCTCATGCTGTTTGGCACAGAGACTGTAGACTGCATCACAACAGCCACTGAGATTGTACCCTTTACTAAAGGTTGCAATGCAGCTTATTCAGCTCATTAATTTCTTTTATATTGCTCACATATGTAAAATAAGCATCAGCTCTTGTCCCATAGGGATGGCAGGTTTGGGTACGTGTCACGAACCAGCACAGGTCTTAACAGAAATCAATTCTACCATTTAATTTTGTACTTAATCTTTCAACTTCTGAAGTATAAGTCAACAGTCCTAATTTTCATTATTGTTATTTTTAGCTCTAAAAATAGTATTAAATTACAGTATTATAGATGATTTTACATGCATATTCAAAACTTCTTTACTAGAAATAGCTTTATGGTTGAAATATCTGGTCAGAAGACCTTAATCAAGCATCTATTGTACCATTACCACAAGCTGATAGGAGTGCAGTGGGCAGAAAGTACTCTTCTCAATTTCTCAGAAATTAAATTTTGCATAAACCAACCATGAAAATCAGGGGCTTCCCTGTTAATGTAACTGCTCCTATATTCTCTGGATTTTTAGATAAATGTATATATACAAAATGTCACTGTTATATACGGCAACTTCATTTTCTGAGTAAACAGCAGCTGAACTAAGGGGAAAGCACCAGTTTTCTGCCAAAAAAAAACAGAAGGGAAATTCCCCACTTCTGTTCTTTGCTATGGCAATGTACTCTGGGAAGAAGAGTCACCAGGAGGGAGGATATCCTGTGGGACAATGGTGAGACTAAGCAGTATTTGAAGAATTTCTAGTTCTCCTACTTTCCCGCCTGCATTTATCTGGAGGCTGGGAACATAAAGTTGGCACTCCTGTAACTTCTTTTTTGTACGGAAAAAATCCTTCCATCCTTCATTCTCCCATCCAGCCCCTCCCTTCTGTTAGGGACCTATACATTTCACTTTTATTAAACTTACTGAACAAATTACTTCTTCCTCCTCCACCTAAGGTAAGAATCAACAACCAAGTTTGATCCTCTCAGCATTCCTAAGTCACTGCCCAAGGACAGAAGGAAGAAACCCCAGAAAAGTTAGGGAAATAGCATATAGAGGATGGGGATGAGTGAAGAAATTTAGTGAAATTAAAATTAATGAAAAGGGAAAGAAGAGAAGGATGAAAGGTAAATAATGGGAAAAACTATTAACATCTCCTTACAAAAAGTTTCAGGATTACTGTCATCATATTTCATAGCACTAACATAGTGTCAGGAAAAACAAAAAGAATGGACTGTAAGGTAAAAGGCAAGTCAAAATTGGAGAGGGAGATAAAACCAAGGAATTGGTAAATGGAAAGCCATGGTAGGAGAAACAATAAGAACTAACTGTTAGCCACTGGAATTGGAAAACAGAGTTGAAGACAGAAGAGGACAAAAGAAAGTAGAAAGAGGTTGATCAGATGGAGGAAAAATACATTATTGCAAAAAGTGCCTTGAGATAAAATATTACAATAAAATTGTAAACCCTTAGCTGTCAAGGGTTATGACTGTGCAGCAGAACCAATCTGAAATGACGACAAATGCAGAGGCTCCTTGTGTTCAGGTATGGTGAGGAAGTAACAGACACAGGCTGAAGAAGGGATTTTCCCTTTCAGATGACATTGCTATCATTGGTATGTTCCTCATGTGTTTTGTCCAGCAGAAGCAGCTGAGGCCTAAGTGCTTGCTTCTTGACTATTTGACATTAATCATTTTAGTAACTAATGAAGTCACTTTCTGGGGAAAGAGGATGTTGGGGTTTTGCTCCATTTAAAATTCCTTCTTTTCCCCCTTTAAATTCCTAAGCTCTTCCTAACCAAGAAACAGAACATGAATTTGCATATCTCTGAAGAATAAGATCAGATTCATTATTTTATTTTTTAAAAAATTAATTATATTTATATTTGCATTACAGAGAAGACTGAAGGCCCCACTCCAGGTTCACTGCTATCAACACTTTGTAAATATATGTCAACATCCAGCTCAGAGCAGCACCTAGCCATCCAGCTTGGAACGCAGTGTGATCCTGCACCTGCTCACAAAAGACCACACCGACATTCTCTGGGTAATTTCAGAAATGTCTGACAGGTGAAAATGGATCTGCGATCTCCAGAATTCCTGATCTCCTTTCTAAGCACTTGATCATGTTTCTTCTCTGGAAGAATGTCTTCTGGTGCATATGAGCATAGCTAGCAGGATTTCAGGACAAAGAGCAGTGAAGAACTGAAGCACTGGATGTGCCCAAAGGATCCGCCAGGGTACATCAACAGGCTTCACTGATTTCTACCAGGCTGCATCTTTGTATTCTCAATTGTTTTATTTATTTTAGGGCACATTGTACACTTTAATCTTATTTGAAGTCTCAAGTGAGAGGCACTATAATAATACCAGCCATTTTGCATAAATGATTCTGTACAGGTGCAAAAGGTGATGGTGTCTATGAAAGGAAAATTATCTTGATTAATCTTCATTAAGTGCAGCATTTTAACATAAGATAGGCAATGAAATTCAGGGGCTGATTTACTTAACTTAATATCTTTTAAAGTCTCACAAAGGCTCCCTGCACATTCAGAAATGCAGGTGTGCTTATCCCAACTCCTCAGAACTAAGTTCAGATCTTTTTCTGACCAATTATCTCAGAACTTTCAATTTTGCTGATTTCAGTCATTACTTCTGACTGAGAAGGTACCACTTAAAATGTTTAAATATTGCTCAGCTGGGAAAAAAACAGTTTCTTTTGCTCTTTTTTTTGTTATCTAGCTTGTTGAATTATTAATAATGCTTTGTTTCATATTGTTTATCAGCATCGTTTCTGGATGATGAGTATGTGTCCACACACATACATACACATTCATGACTATTTTCTTCATTTTCACATTCTATGGTGAATATACTTTGCTTTTCCCATTAGGATATGAAGCTGTGATCTGAAAGAAAACAGATGAAGTTACATGAAGCAGATGCAATAGATGTTTCCAGCAAGACAAACTATGTGAAAGGACCAAATAAAGTTAAAGGACAATACACAGCACTGTTTCCCAGTACAAAGCATGAGAAACACCTCACAAGTAGTGGTTATAAATATAAACATGAGTAGCCCAAGGAAAAGAGAAAAATTGGCCAGAAAAACAGGAGGTTCCATAAATAGGTACTTTATTTGGATTTCTGGGATTTGGAATCAACTTAAGATTTTAATATGTGAATGACTTAAAAATCCAATGAGAATCCAAAACAAATTCAGCAAAAAAAATCTTTACCCTAAGGCATTAAGATTGTTTCATTATATCTGAACTAGTTTCCCTAAAACTGTGTAGTATATTTTAAAATTTAAATAGAAGTAATGTAAGATATACAAACTGTACAGCAATTCTTTTTCCTTGTGGTTAAAGACTGACTTTTCAGTTCAGTAGCACAAATTTCTTTGAAATATCTGCCAGGCAAAGCTTCTATCATGCTTGCACACTTTAATCCAACACTTTGAACATCATGAATCCACTAGGTATTAAAGCATATTATGTACAGACTATGTACGTACAGAGCTGCTTTTTTACATACAGAGCTGCTTTGCTTTCACATGCAGACTATAACTAGCTATAGCCTCTCTTAAGGGGGCCGGTTAGCTCAGTCAGTTGAGCGTGGCGCTAACAACACTAAGGTCGCAGGTTCGATTCCCGTTCGGTCCCCATGTGTTGCCTGATCTAGTTGAGAGGTGGCGTCCCTGGCGGCAGGGGGGCTGGATTAAAATGGTCTCCAAGGTCCCTTCCAGCTTAGGCCATTCTATGATTCTATGATTCTATTCTACCTTAGCCTAGTGGTAGCTAAGTCGATGTATGGGTTCCTTGGTTGTCAGACTGGCAAAAAGTCCATTTAGGGGGCCGGTTAGCTCAGTTGGTTACAGCATGGTGCTGATAACACCAAGGTTGTGGGTTCGATCCCCGTTTGGTCCCCATGTGTTGCCTGATCTAGTTGAGAGGCATCTTCTACAAACAGGACAGTTATTTCCAAAGAAGCAAAAAGTGCTGGGCTGCAGTTTGACATTGCATATTTTACATCTTGCAAGCTATGACTTAATTAAAACTTACAAAAATGATCTGAAAATCTGTATTTTGCTCTGCAGCCTAGGGCCCTCTGGGTATTTTTTATCATGCTTTCAACTGAAAAGAATTACATACAGGATTTTTTTTCCCTTGTAAAAAGACAGCAGTTGAGAAATTCAATGCATTAATTAAAGATTCTGCACACATGAGCATGAAGTTAGGTTGGCTACACCAACAGAGAACATGATCCGCAAGACCGCAGCTACATTAGCTACCGTGAAGGGAATTGTATTTGATTCATAGTGACATGCTTGGGCTCATGTTCTATTTACTTTGATCAAGACAAGGGAGAGGATCACTTATACTTAGATTTTTCCTTTTTTTAATGGGGCCAAAAGAAATCATAGAATCATAGAATCACAGACTGGCCTAGGCTGGAAGGGACCTTAGAGATCATCTAGTCCAACCTCCCTGTCATGGGCAGGGACGCCTCTCAGCTAGATCAGGCTACTCAAGGCTCTGTCCATGTTGGCCCTGAACACCTCCAAGGAGTTTCAGATAAGCAGCACCAATTAAGAGTGTAGATACTTAAGTCC